>NC_057388.1:80499335-80799335 GCF_019320065.1 Cervus canadensis
ACCAAAAGATTGAAATCCGAATTTGTCAGCAGGATGTACAAAATCTTTAATGATCTGATTCATGTTTTCTTTTACCTCTACATTCAGGCCACACTTAACCACTTGCACGCTTTCAAATAGTCCAGACATACTCCTAAATCCACACCTTTGTAGAAACTTCCCTCTGCCTGGAATTCCTTAACTGTAGCTTTCCCACTTCTTTACCTGACTAACCCTCTACCCTTTCATTTGTCCATGTAGGTGTGTTCCCTTTCAGGAATCCACCCGCTCCCCCTTATCTCCCAAAGGTGAATTAAGTATCTCTTATATACTCTCCAGGCAGCCCATACTTAGCCCCTTGGAGCATTTATAAAAATCACATTAAAATTGCCTGTTTATATATTTATGTTTCTAATTGTAGCTAACTTAAGGATAGACAGCATGTCTTCTATACTTCTAGATGCATATTACCAGGAAAAAAGTGAGTAAATGAAAATTTTCTAAAACCCTCATTTCTATGTATACTATACGAAAATATGTGAACAAGTAACTTTCTCTCTGTAAGCCTCTGTTTTGCTTATCCATAAAAGCACAGGATCACTGAAAAGATCAAAAGGGATAGATAAGCAAGAACTCATTAATAATAATAAGGCAAATATCTAATGTGTGCTATATTGTTGCATTTGTTTTTTTTCTTCTTATTAATGGTCCTTTGTGAAACTGATGCCTTGGATACAGCTGCTTTTATGATCATCTTTAGACAGCACTCTGTATTCTTCTCCATGTTGCAGATCTGGGCTCACCCATCCACATTTTGACAACCCATCCGTCAAAGGATTCCTTGGAGAAAACCACAACAGTAGCCCATGGATTAATAGCTTGTTACTAAGAGTTTGCATCAATAAATTAGAGCTGTTTGATTAATAAAGATGTTATTCAACAAGGATATGAATGCATATACTTCTGCCATACAGTTCTTAATATAGTATAATAAAATTAGATTTAACCTCAAACTCATGAGAATTAATTTAACTCTTTGGGGTTTTCTCTGTAGAATTACTTGTGGTTGGAATTTTTAACTCAGGAGGTTTTACATGCATTTAGGAAAACATATGTAAAAATCAAAGGAACAAATGTACTTTTTATAAAGCATGAGAAATGTCAAGCTTATCTCTAGTAGTCCTTATGTAGTTGTATAAGGCCTAAAACATCTGATTCTCAATTTTCAGTGTCTAATTATTACCAAACCTAAGATTTATAATAAAATATATAATTAATACTTCTACTGCTAGAAATTCTGATTGAGTACTGCAGTTCAGGGCTAAGGAATTTGCATTTTAATGAGAACCTCAGATGATTTTGATACAGGTTTTAATCTGTTCATCCTTTAGAATCCTATCTACAAAATGTGCCCAACTTCATTCTTATTTTTAATCGTACGTAATATATTATTGAACATGCCTGTTCATGCAGAGTGATGTTTGTAGATGCTTGCAGTGGGAGTGAGTTCTCATTTTCAAGATTCGTATTCACTCGTGCTCAGTTAAATTCCAATACCAGGTGTCTCAGTGGTAAAGAATCTACCTGCCAATGCAGGAGCCACAGGAGAAGCAAGTTGGAGCCCTGATTCAGGAAGATCCCCTGGAGTAGGAAATGGCAAACCACTCCAGTATTCTTGCCAGGATAATCTCATGGACAGAGGAGCATGGCAGGCTATAGTCCATAGGGTCACAAAGAGTGGGATGAAATGCAGTATAAATAATGCATTTTTCTTACATTTTAATGGGATGCTATCTATTCTGATACAACTATTATCATGTGACTATTATCCTGTTCCTGGGGTTGTATTAAAAAAAAAACAGAGTGGAAAGGCCTGAACTGGACACAAGAAGATCTGGCTTGTCACTGCTTCTGTGAGCTTGGACGAGGCACCTCATGGTTGTAGACTTCAAAGTCCATATCTGGGCAAAGAGTTTGTACTAAATGCTCCTGAAAAGGCTTTTCAGATTGCAGGCTATAACATTCTCATTTTAATTTACAAGTAAAAGATGTTTATATCTGACAATAGCTTTTATTCTGAGTTGAGTGAGGAATAAATATGGGATATTTTCAAAAGCGTCATGGAATTATGTATCTTATGTTTCACTTATAGTCTACCCATCACAGAAAAGAAGGAATAAGATTTAATAAAAATAGACATTCTAGGACTGTAACAGCCCCTCTGGTTGCCTCTTCAGTAAAGTGGCTGGTGGCAAGGCCATATTGAATATCCATCCAATGAATAAAATTATCAGCTCATAATATAGTTGTGTTGACAGCTTTTCTGTGAAAAGCCTGTTTAGGATCCAGTAAGTTTTAACACAGTTGGTTTAGGGACTTTTGTTTGTAAGAATCTTTCTGCCTAGGTGTGAAGTCATGGATCATTTTCTAGACAAGAATGAGAGTTACTGAGATTCCATAATTTTCAAGATGAAATGCATGCTTGTCTGTTAAATCAGGGGAAAAAAAAGAGGCCTAGGATTCTCTTCTTATAGTGTTCCTTCTTTGAATAATAAAAATATGACTCTGTATTCTCACAGAATACCTGAGAAGGAATTTGCAAGATTGCTTCTGTTCTATTTAGAAAATCAAAGTCTGCATTGTTGACAAATATTTTTAACTTTCGGAAGTTCTGTCAAGGTGAGCATGATTAGTTGATTTTCCAGTGATCCACAAGGATTACAGAATTATTCTCTAATTCCTGAGTACACAAGCCATCCTATTCATCAAAGGAAACTTAAGGGTCTTACTATCGAGGGCTCCCAGACCATAAGAGTTGTCTCTAGGGGATAGCTGATGGTTGTCATGGACAGAAAGAGCCCCTGGAAACTTGTAATACTAAAAAGGTTGCTTTTGCTCAGGAATATGTAACTTTTTTTTTCTCTTACTGACATTGTGTATGCTGAGGGTACCACTTTGGCATTTATATTCATCTACTCTGAAATAGCAGAACACTGTATGACTGAGGGGAAAGGGAAAGAATTAATTGGGAAAAGACACATTATTTTCCTTATTGTCGCATGTTACCTGGTGTAATGTAACCTAGAAATTTATATGTCTTTTAAAATATTTCTGTCACTTCTTTAGCAAGAATTTCTATTACTATTTTATAAGACCTCCTGAGGCTCAGGGATATTTAACAAATCAACAGAACAGAATATAAACACACACACACACATATATAAACACATACAATTGCGGCTTCCAAACTTCATTTCCATATATTTTTTTTTTGTTCTTAAGACATTGTTCCTTCTTAATGTTTAAGTTGTTCATCTTTTTCCCCACATGATTTTCATAAAGAACTTTATACAAATAAATTTAAATACATTTACATTTATGTCTAAATCTCTAGCACTGGGCTAAGATGTTGGCTCATTTATGAAGCTTATGATTATGTTTTACTAATGAGTGCATTGAAAAACACTAGACAATTTGTTTGTGTATAAGCCTGTTTTGCATTTTTAGAAAAAGGAAATTCGTTTTCATCAGTGCATCTATTATCCGACATGTCTCTGAGGAAAAAAACCCTATAAAATATTACCCATGTTCTTGTTTCTGTTGTGCCGCTTGTCTATGTTCAAAGACCATTGGAACCAACCCTTTTATTATCTCTTCAGCAGTCACAGTGATTGCTATCCGTTTACATAGAATATAAAGGTTCTTCTTTATAAAAGCTCTGTAATAGGTATAACCATACTCTGCTACCTGATCTGTGAACAGCCATATATAATTGCATATACTTAATGTAATTCCTTAGTAATCCAAAATTTCAATAGAAATGATATCCAGTTTATCCACTCGATACAAATGACTGCCTCAGATATATATGTTTTTGAAATCCATGTATCTGTCATCTGAAAAAATAGCCAGAGATCTAAGAAGAAAATAAATCTGTCACAATTGTGAGCTCAGAAGTTGATTTTCTTTCAGGTATACTTACAAAGCTTGAGCTCCAGTTTTCTACCTTAGATGGGGATATGGTAGAACCCTCCCAGAATTTCAGCTACCATGGTGAGGACATCCCATAAACTTCTGCAATCCCTTGTCTTTATATGCAGATATTTTCAGAGAAACACCAATACTGAAAATGAGTAAATGCTTTTCTCCTCTCAGTATAAAGTATCACTTATAATTGCTTCTTGACACAATAATTATGCAGTATAACATTTTCATTAAGATTTATATTGCTGCCTGCAAAGCTGGTTGCAGATATTAAATCTTGCACACCAACATCATGTGCGCCATCATGCTGCTAAAGAAAACCAATGCTTAGGGAATCAAATTAGATATCTATAGGTCAGATCACAATCTGTAGGATCAAACCAGGCTAGCACTCATTTCTTTCATCTTTTCAGTGACACATAGGTTGCATCAATGATGCATGTAGTGCTCCTGGATTTAACAAATGCATGCATATAGGATTAATTTAGTGTTTCCCTATGTATGTTCTTGGTAATAAACCTACATAAAAAATGGTTGATACAGATCAGTTTCCAATTTAATGCATTGCAAAAATATCCAAGAACATTTACATAAGCCTTTTTAACATAAGTGGAGGAGCTAAGTTTAATGACTTTGAGGCAGGAAGCAAATAAACCCTTTTCTAACCCTGAAGATTAATACTGTAGAAAATTCAGTGGGGTTACATGAAGACTGCTCTGTATTAAACTAAAAATCCCAGACTTTAAGCTCCATAAGTATTTTGTGATGAATTAAAAATCATTTGACTCTAGAACTACTGAGTTTCTGAAGAGACTGACCAGATTCCAATTTATCCTTAGCAAAATGTAAATTCCCATTATTAGGATAAAGACTAATCAAGAAAAAAGTCTGATTAAACCTCAGATAATTCAAATGACTATAAAGGAATTAGAAATTAAGTGATTACAATTTCTTTCAAAAGACATTTGTGTCTTACTTTGGGGCAAGTGAAAAAAGTGAAAGTTAAAGTCGCTTAGTCCTGTCCAACTCTTTGTGAACCCCATGGACTATACAGTTCATGGAATTCTCTAGACCAGAATACTGGAGTGGCTAGCCTTTTCCTTCTCCAGGCGATCTTCCCAAATCAGAGATCGAACCTAGGTCTCCTGCATTGCGGGTGGATTCTTTACCAACTGAGCTAGCCAAGAAGCCCACTTTTGGGTAAAGGTTTTCTTGAAACCAAACCCCAAGACTTCTAAAGAGTTACTTAAGAAATGTGACAGATGTCCAATCATGGAACTCTGGCTTCAAAGTACAATCAACAATCAAGATTAGAACACCTAGAATGAGTGTTGTGAGGTGAATTAGCACTTGAATTCTGGGCCAGGCTATCTGATCTCTAACATTCCTTTATTTTTTATCTTCAAGTTACTAAGCTTCTCTGTGTCCTCAAGCCCCTTACCAATAAAATGGCAACAATGAGAAGATCTACCTCTTGAAGTTGTTATGAAGATAGTAATATACTGTGTTAGTCGCTCAATCATGTCCAACTCTTTGTGACCCCATGGACTATAGTCTGCCAGGCTCCTCTGTCTGTGAAATTCTCCAGACAAGAACACTGGAGTGGGTAGTCATTCCCTTCAGCAGGGGACCTTCCCAACCCAGGGACCAAACCCAGGTATCCTGCATTGCAAGCAGATTCTTCACCATCTGAGCCATGAAACAAGTTAATTTAGTAAGTGCTCTGTAAGTATTTGCTATGGCAAAGATCATGAGGGTTGATGTGAATGATTTGATATTTTGGAATTGATTTTTCATCCAATATGTTATAAAGACAGGGCATGTCTGGTTTTTCTTAATTTTTTGTGTCCCCTGGCACTTCCTGGATAAATGCTCAATAACTTTGGCTGAATGAATGAGTGTATCTTTCACTTCTGGTCACTCTATTTCTCACTAGCACCACCAAAAGATAAAAAGAGCAAGTGAATAGGAATAGAGTAAAAAATAAAATGTTAATTTGAGGGCATAGTTCTGACTTCAAGTTGATCCAGGAGGACATCTGTATTAATAAGTACACGTATTTCTCAATTTATTCATGCTGTGCTCATCTCTTTCATATAAAAATATTTTTGAGGTGACCACACTGTATGCTCTGGTTACCATCTTCTTTATCTATAATATTACTGAAGAGTCTTCACACATAAGAGGAAGCTCTAATTCCAGACTTGATTCCTTGATTAATTTAGTTCCTGGATTAATGATAAGAGAAGCAGAATACCCTCCAGTGCTGTATTCTACAATTTCTAATTGTTAATTATTGCCTCTGAAAATTATTTATCTAATTATTTCCTGATTGCACCCCCTTATTTATAAATAAAGCTTAATAACCCAAATCACTTACTTCACTTTGGGCGATGTCATTATTAGTACAAATCAAAATTAAGAATCTAGACTGGAGTAATGAAGCCTTGAGTATTCTGCTTGTTTACCACCTTTGGCCAACACCCCCATACACACACACACACACACAGGCGCGCACAATGCTCCTGCATCACCATAAAGAAACACAATCTGTATTTTAAAAAGCCAAACTCACTTTGCTTTAGTAAATACAAAATTCTGCTATAAGGGAAAATTTTCTTGTTTTCCAGTCATATACCTAGCAGTTGTTACTTAAACAAAATTTACCTTGGGAATAGAAAAACATTTTTTTTAGCTTAAGTAATCTTCCTGGTAAAAAGTATAATATCTCACTAAGGTGATTTTGTAAACTCTTGTTTATAAATTGAGATTCTGTGATAGAGGACAGTGGAGGTGGATGTGTAATTGGAGAGAGCCTACACTGGGCCACAAGACTGACAGGTTGATTGAGCTGTAATGGAGACAAGGGGCCTTTCAGCCAGGGGATTGATTTTTATTTGACAAATGCTAATGATGGTTGAAAAAAGATCACTGAAACACTCCCAGCACTGTCTCTGTCAGGTAATAAATTAAGGATGTTTAGAGAAGTGCCAGTCTCCCTCTTTGTGTAAATACTTATTTTAATTGATGTTCTCCCTACCTCTTAACCTTTGTGTAAATAATTTGTAGAATATCTGCATGATATAAGGAAATAAAATTTTTAGAAATTGGCAGTTGAATTTGAGTGATATTTAAGTTTTTCATTTTCTTCAATTTTTCTTTATTTCAGATAATCTTTGTAGGATCTTTTTTCTTGTGTTCTCTCAAAACCATTTATTGCTAAATCCCATAATATCCTCTTCTATACCAGTGTATAAATAATATATTATTTTTCTCACTAAAGATGCTTCTCAGTTAAAGATTTGACCATTCTTGGATTCATTATAGTTTTATCTCTATTATAGTTTCCTCACATTGTTACCTTCATCTTCAGATTTCTTAAAATTCCAATCACCAAGCAGCATTTCTTTCAAAAATATAACACCACCAATTCTGTTCTTTTTAAAAATTTTTATTTATTTATTTTAATTGGAGGCTAATTACTTTACAGTATTGTAGTGGTTTTTGCCATACATTGACATGAATCAGCCATATGGGTGTTCATGTGTTCCCCATCCTGAACCTGCCTCCCACCTCCCTCCCCGTCCCATCCCTCAGTTCTTAACCCCAAGTAACATTTCCTTTCCTGGCTAATATCCAAAGTGGCATAAACAGTTGGTATTTCTTAAATATGTCTTGTGTTAGTAATGTTAAAAAGGGTTTGAAAACTAAAAGTGCCACTGTGAGACAAATATTTGCAGATTCTAAGGACTTACTCCAATGCTCCTACACCCTGTTGCTCCTATCTCGGCTCCTTACCATTTCTGGGACCACACTCATTCCCATTCCTCCACCACCCACATCTCACCCCACCTCACAGCTTCCCAGAGCAGAGCCTGTAGTTTCCTCTCCATTGCTACTCACATTCAGATATTTATGATGTAGTTGATATATACTGTGTGTCCCCAAGCATCTATGCTTGTCACTCAGCCTTTCCTATATTTAGCCTTTGTTTGTGACTAATACATCTATCTAGTTTTACAGCTTTGAATTGAAGAGAGAAGCTGAAATATGAATAAAATAGAGAAAAGGTTTTAGAAGGACATTGTTAGATTTCATAAATGAATTAAAATTGAAATCAGATAAATAATATGGAATCCTGCCTCCACTTGGGCATAGTTTTTAAAACTCTGTGCAAGGCATAGAGCAGTGATGCAGCATGGGCTTGAGGGAGGGAAGGAAGAAGATAAGGAAAAAGCAGAAGGTAAGGCAGCTTGGCTGTTCTTTGAATCAGTTTCTGGATTGAGGGCCGACTAGCTTTTTATGCCTCTCTCACTCCACCCTAGAAAAATGGACAAGAAACAATTTTGGTTTAGGTTTTTATTTTATGTAAAATATCATAGCAAGAAATGACTCCTTAGGGTTCCTTTGCATGTTCAACATCTGTCTTCTCTTTAGAAGCTACATAACTCTTTCTCAATGAACCATCTTCCACAATATGTAGCACCTAAACATCTGGCTAAGTAAAACCAATTACACTATTAGAAATAAACCAGGATTTGCCAACAGCATGATCCATTAGCCTACCCTTCCTCAAAGGCAGACACTAGTACTCCAAGGACAATCATATGAATTTGCTGGTTATGTTTTTCACCTAGAATATTTTTCCTCTTTCTTTTCTCTGATGCCAATGCACTCTTAATCTCTACTCTCAGAAACCTGTTTAGAGTGGTAAAACTAGGGAATAGTGACTGAAAGGGAAACAACAGTAACAGAAATGCTTAGCCTCCTAACCAGGATTTTCCAGCTCTGTCTTCATGACCAGTTCCTTATTGGTGATGTTTTACTACTTTACCTTCATCCATTTGTCACTTAAGTAAATGAAAAGAATGATTTCCCTAATTCTTAATATACAGACTTAGGCTGAGGATGGATCTGTTGCTTGATTTTTCCCATCAGTACTATGTCTGCTTTTTTTTTTTTTTTCAGGGAGATTAAAATATAGTTCATTGATCACTTAAGAAATGTACAAAGACCATTTGTTCAAATATATTTTTTAATATGAGAGGGTTAATGCATAGGTGCATAGGCTGTGGAACTGGACTGGAGAATGGATTTTCAATGCAACCTATTCTACCCTGTCACTACTTGCAAAGACAATGCAGAGGTGTACAGATCCTCTTCAACTTATCATTGTAATTGCATGAGAGCATATGAGAGAAGATCTTATTGCATTTTACTAGCCTGGTCAAAGATCAAAATTCAAAATTCGAAGTTCAGTTACTGCTAAATTTGTATTACATTTGTACCATTGCAGAGTTGAAAAAAGTCATAAGTGAAAACCTTGTAAGTCTAGGAACATCTTTTTTATTAATTTGTATTGGAGTATAGATGATTTACAATGTTGTGTTAGTTTCTGCTACACAGAAAGTGAATCAGTTATACATAGACATACATATATCTACTCTTTTTTTTATATTCTTTTCCTATATAGGTCATTAAAAGGTATTGAGTAGAGTTCCCTGTGCTACACAGTAGGTTCATATTAGTTACCTATTTTATATATAGTAGTGTGTATGTGTCAATCCAAATCTCTCAATATATCATTCCCCCCTTTCACCTTGGTAACCAACCATAAGCTTGTTTTCTACGTCTGTGACTATTTATGTTCTGTAAATAGGGTCATTGGTATTAATAGCATTTTTTAGTTTCCCACATAAGCAACATAATATGATATGTGTCTTCCTCTTACTTCACTCAGTATGCAATCCCTAGGTCCATCCATGTTGCTGCAAATGGCATTATTTCATTTTTAATGGCTGAGTAATATTCCATTGTATATGTCTAACACATTTTCTTTATTCATTCTTCTGTTGATGGACATTTAGGATGCTTCCATGTCCTGGCTATTGTAAACAGTGCTGCCGTGAACACTAAGGTACCTGTACCTTTTGAAATTATGGTTTTCTCCAGATATATAAGTGGGATTGCTGGATCATACGGTACCTCTATTTTTAGTTTTTTCTGGACTATCAGAGAAACAAAGCACCACTGTCTAGGAGTGTGGTTTGTACAAGTGTATTGGTATATTTGTATGTGTGTGGTGTGTATGTGTTTTTATGGTTTGTATGTGGTTTATTACTTGTACAGATGCTTATGTATACATCAGAGAATGCATTGACTTATTCAGTGTGACAAACTGTGATGGTTTAAGTTCTATTTAAAACCTCTGATAAAATAGTAAAACTTGATTACTTTAATCTCTCACAACAGGTAAATTTACATATACAAGTAAATTGTGTCACTCATGTTGCAATGCTTAACTTTTTTCACTATTTTTTGTTTTATATTACTTATTTCTAATCAGACTTCAGATGCAATTGTAAAGTGGTCATTGGGAAAGGTAGCCTCAAGTATCATTTTCAAAGTTAGGCTGAAATGTTGGTAGTCTACCAGAAATGCAGAAAGAAACAAACTTCCAATCTTAGCTCATCTGAAGTCCCCATAGCGCTGCAAATTTAAGTGAGGACTTTTCCTGAAATAGTTGTTCTGCCACTTGCAATTTTTCCCCCTTAAATTTATTTTACAATTATTGTTCTTACTCACCTAACATGGGCTGCTTCTCCTAGTAGTCCAGTGTACCTAAAGACTTTTTCATAACAAATGAAGGGAAAGGGTTTGGAAAATACATCTTCAGTTTGACATTTGGAGAGAGGTTTCATTCATTAAAAAAAAAAAAAAAGCTTTGGGATTCTATCAACTTGAGAGTAATGTAAATGCAAGCCTAGAAGAGTAAATAAATATCACTGTCAGAAAAAGAAAGAGACTTTTGCATAGCTGGTACAATCACAAGGCCAAAACTTTATATATAAAGTCAAGTGACATAGCAAACAAACTGAGCAAGATACCAATTCTGTGAAAGTCCACTTTGATAAATTAGTTAGAAGTTGTTCTGAAATTAAATCGAGAAAACAAAATTTAGGATCCTGTGAGAAATCCTTTCTTCATTTTCCTGTATAGTGTTATCATTTTAAATAACTTAAATTTGGACATTAAAAATATTTGTACCTTGCACCAATGCTTTGATGTCTGTGATTTTGCCTCTGTGTTAGGCATTTTAAGAGAGATGAAGTGAAAGATCCTCTTAGAATGAGGAAAAAATAAAATGTATTAAAGTAAATCCTAGGAAATACTGAGGTTTAAGATCCTTGACTTTTTCTTGTTCTTTCATGGGGTAGAGAACAATATTTATATTTTTCCATCACAGAATTTAGTCTAGAATGTGAACAAAAATAACACTGTTGATAGATGTTTATAATGATGTTAAGTGTATTCGGTTTTAAAATCTGAAGGACTCTCTTTTAATTGCCACCAAAAGAATTGATTTTAGGTGTACATCGACCAAGGTAGCAAGAACTCGATCAGTCAAGTGTGTTGTGACCGTGCAAATGAACACTTGAATACTTGACAACAACCAAGTTCTACATATCATAAGTGAAAATAAAAATGAAAGGTGGTTAAAAATAGTAATGGAAATACCTGAGAAGGAACAATTGAGAGCAAAAATGCCACTCAGTAAGGCCTTTGGTTAAAATATCTGATAAATGACCCAACCATTTAAAAGGAAGAGAGAACCTGGGTGTTAAGTAAACAGCTAATGCAGCAAAAGGACAAAGTATCAAGGAACTAAAATCAATTCTCAAAAACTTCTAGACGAATGGCTCTCAAACTTGGCTGCACATTTCAATCACCTGGGGAGTATTAAAAAATATCAACTACCAAAGCCTGGGTCCTTCTCTCAGAGAATTTTATTATGCTGGGATATGGCCTGTGCTTGGGGATTTTTATGGCTTCTAGGTGATTCTAATGTGGCGCCAGATTGCAATCCGCTGCTCTAGACTGTCTCTCAACCGTGTTCAATCACTCCCTCTCTCCCTCATTCTTGCTCTTTCTGTTCAAATCAACTTTTGCAATACAAATAATAATAGTTCCATCTTTGTAGGGACTAGGAATGATGGTTTTCTGGAGCTGTTTTTCTTTGAAGTATCCAAATTTTCCTTATTTAGAGTCAGTCCTTACTATAAGATGGATCCCATTCTTCACTCTTACAAAGAGATATTAGTATCAATAAATAACTCCTTATCAAGAGTCTCCTTATAAAATAATTCTGATGGTTTAAAATCTGTACACCTGGCCAAATGGTGCTCAGAGTTTGGGGAACCTTCAATCAGGAGAATATGCTTTTATTCATCCCTGAATCTCAAGCTGCATTTGAACAGAAGCAAGCTGATGACTTGGTATCAACACATTATGGATAAGTATACTCCTAACTCTCATACCCTTGGAAAAATCTTTTCCTATCTCTTACCCAAACTTTCTCATCTCTATAAATGAGTTTGACAGGGTCATCTAAAGTTCTTAATAATTCTCATATTGTAGACTTCATTTTTTTTCACATCTTGGTGAATTTCTTTTCCTTTGTATAGGCACATGTGTATTGCTATACTACTCAACTAGGATCATGATATATATAAAGTTTTACATCCTAATTCTCTCACAACTTTGTATCATGGCTGGTTAGAATCTGTCATACTTATTATGGCAAATAGCAAAAGTTTAGAATAAAAATATTTTCAAATATCATGCAGTTTTAAACAGTGTTATGTCTTACAAATGCTACTGTTAAACATTTAGGTTGATTTCACTGTTTTTGTATTCATAAATAATGTTATGAGGAAAAACTGTGTGCCTTTGATTACCTCTAATTATTTCCTTGGGCTAGGTTCTATGAGATAGCAAGTTCAAAGAGTATGAATACTTTTGGAGTTCTTTATTCAAATTGGCAAACTGCATGTCAAAAAAAATTTGTCTGTAAATGTAAAATCTTCTAGCAGCATGAGAAAGAGCACCAGACACCATACTGTCACAGAAATGAATTATTTTTTTTTGTCAATTGTATAAGTAAAAAGAAGGTTTACCTCTAAGCCTGTTTTCTTCATTCTCCCAAGAAATAGACCACTCTATCTGTAGGCCAGTAGTAGAAAGTGAGAAGAATCCACAGAGGATGACAGCCTGATAAAGACTGATGTGTTTACTATATAATGTCTTACTGTTCAAAAAAAAGGGGGATCTTGGTGCCAATATCCAATATATGAAAATGCAATGATGACTTTTTTTTAATGTTAACATTTGGAGATTTTAAATGATCTTTTTCATATTTTAAGAGAAGCTAAATGTTAAGTCTGAGAAGAGAGGAAAGAACAATAATAGTATACTTGAAAGGTCATTTTGATTTTTTTCCCTTTAATTTTTGTCCATAATATATTATGAATGTGCAATTGTAAAATATGTTTTTCCTGGGACATAAGTCATTCCTACAATTCTGTGAATTGGCTTTCTCTTGGCTGCAGAAATAAGAATAAAGACCTACTTGCCCTCCATTTCAGCCCATGCTGACCAACACTTAGTTAACTATGCCTTCCTGGACTCTTAAAAAAACAGTATTTTTAAGAAAAACATCTTTCAAATAAGTTTTATTCATCCAGGAAAAATCCTCTTGTGAAGCAATGAAACACCAACTTAAAATTCAACTCATTTTATACTGCCATAAAAAATGCTAATCCAGCACGTTAAATCTTATCACTTATGGTTGCTCCACAAACCTACAGTTAGCCAATAATTGCTTTGTAATTATTTTCTATCCTCAGCAAGGTGAGATATACCATTCAAGAAATAAACTTTATGAAATCTACATTTGTTCTTATAAAATTAAAACTATCCCTAGAGATCCACTCCAAAATGGGCACTTTAATAAAGATGTTTTTCCAAAGATGTACAGAGTCCATGTATTTCTAATTTTGTTTTGAGTTAAATAAGGAACATTTATTTTAACTATAATAGACCGGAAATAAACTATAGAAGGACTATAGTATAAAATTGGGCAATTTCCCTCTGTGGTAAATATGCTAGAGTGGAAGAAAAGTTAAGCATTGAGAGAATGGCAGAGGGGACCTAGACTTGAGTTATAGTAACAAATCTGGGAATGCCCTAAGTGGTCCAAGACTGGATATCTTGACTTCATCTTTGAGAAGCATTTGGTTAAGAAAGAGTCTTAGAAGTCCTCAATGTTCCCTTGATTATACCCATCCCCATAGATAGCATTTCACATGACAACCCCACTGTCTCCATCCCATTTCTTACAGATATTAATCAGTCCTTCTGTTACTGTCTGGGTTTGCATATCAGTAGGCCATAACCATTATCAGTAGGGCAGTGAAAACCTAAGGGAAAAGAATAAGAGAAGGCTAGGTGGTACAGAAAACAAAGAACTGTCCCTCCTCTTCTCAATTCTCTTCCCTCCTCCTCCTCTGGTTCCGTCCTCCTTCCCAGCTCCCTCCTCCTTCTCCTCCCCAGGCCGATGGATAGCAAAGCAGACCTGAAACTTGAGAACCAGCAGAACCCACTAATCAGAATTAGGACATGGCATCTTCTAAGTGATCATTATTCAGACAGTCTCTCATTATTTACAAACGCCTGCCCCTGTTCCAAATGTCTAATGTTTTCTTTTGATTCTTGAACACATTTGCAATTCACCTTTTCTTAGAACTTGTATTCTATTAATAAGAAGGACATGGTTTTCTTTTAAATTATAAGAAGCCATATTTTATATTTGACAAGCTACTTTAATATCTTATGCTGTCTGTTTTGTAATTTGCAAACAGAATCTGAAAATAACTTCCATATAACTTCAGTGCATGGGCTTGTTTTAATTCTGACACAATGATCAACTTGAAAAGCGCTCAAAAGAAGATCAAATGATAAGGATAGCTATGCAAAGAATCCTAAATTCAATAGAAGACTGGCCTAAACAAATTTTATATTACATATCAACTGCAATAATTTATATATTGTTTGAGATGACATATAGTAAAATATATACTGTAAGTCTGCTAAATTGGAATTTGAAACTAAAGCTTCTGAGAACTCAAGTTAAATGATTCCTAATGTAATACCTTATTAGAAGGTATAATAACAGAGTCCTCACAAGGCAGTTTTCTAAGCTTATTCATACTGTTCTGAACAAATTTGCTAGGTGTGACAGTGTCAGCAGATCATAGTTTTTAGAGTCAGCTTAAGTAAAAGTAAGTTTATAGTTTGTTTCTCACTTGCTTGTAGAAGCCCTATGGAAAATATTTTCTGAGTGTGATAAAGTTTATATCACAGGTGACCCTTAAAACAGACAGAGCCTTGCACCCAGGTGTACTGATATAAAGATGTTTGAATTGAACAGAAGAGCCTAGGACAGAAAGTTGTTATCCAGTTCTACCTTAAATCATCTTATCTCTTAAGAAAGAGAAATGTATATCCTGATGGGGATATAATTAGAGTATAAAAGAGGAATGAAATACAACAATAAAGAGCCAAAATAGCAACGCTTCAGTTTCTATCCATGGAGAGAGAAGCAATGCTCCACCTACATTTTGTTTCCTCACAGAAGAAAAATGTGGCTTGTAACTTTAGTATTCTGTTCAAATAGAAGAGTAGGCATGATGAACAAGCAGGAGGCTATTTGCCTGGAATCCAAAATTGACAGATCTTAACAACTTACCAAAATGGAAAAGCAAAAGAAAAGAAAACTCTGGATTCCCTTAATGTTTAAGGGTAATACATATCACTCTTCATCAAGAAAAGCAGGATAATTGCTCCCTGCCTTTCTCTGTGGACTTTTCAGAATCTGGTCCATGGCCTCTCCTAGCCCCAATGCTGCAGCAAAGTTAATCACTCCCTTCGCGCTGCCCCTCCAATATCCAGACGCTCCTGTGCAATTTTTAAACGTTATTTCTAGCAAATTTAACCTTTTCAATGAAGGGTTTTGTTTTGCCATCATATTTACCCTCATCGTTCTAATATTCTGCAGTGAAGCTTCTGTCTTCATCCTGTACTGAGATAGTTTTAAGGATACAAAAATGGTCATATGCTCCTTAAATTAGTCTGTGTTTTCCTGCACTGTTCCACTGCCTTTTCTGCTATTTGCCACTCCCTGCTGTTGCCACATGTTAGATTCTGTTACACTGCAAGGACTTGAGTCTGTTCCAATTCCTCTGACCACTACTTCTCCACCTCTTTTGCTGGTCTTTCTCCATCCATCCTTTCTATAAAATGGGCTTTTCCCTCAAGATATGTACCCTTTTTCTCATTTTTTTTTCTTACATTTTCTTCCTTAGAGATCATATCTACTCCTAAACTTCCAAGGATTAAGTCAATGTCTCTGAAAATTTTTAAAGGATAATAAAAATATGAATTTAATTAATTAATTAAACCTGAAAACATGTCTTCATATTCTCATCAATTTTGGGCTTATCCTTGGCCTCAATCTTAGCCCATCGGGAATTTTATTTTTACATAGTTTATTTTCTCTCTTTCTCGCCTCACATTCAGCTCCTATATAACCCATAGAATTTTCAAAATGACTTCAAACAGTTTTCTTAGCTTTTAACCTACTCTCTTGTCTCTTGTTCTCTCTGGTTTTCATTCTGTCTCTCTCTTTGTATGTGAGTATGTGTTCTGTGTGTGCCTACATATTCTTTCCCAATGTCCCTGTAAGCTCCGGAAGGGCAGAAATCATGTTATGTATTTGCAGTATAACCTATAGAACTAGCATATTATTCATGGCTCATATTGAATTGATACTTGTAACCATGATGATAATTGATAAGAATTTAGTCATTGGTGGGGCTTCCCTGACAGCTCAGTTGGTAAAGAATCCACCTGCAAAGCAGGAGGCCATGGTTCAATTCCTGAGTCAGGAAGATCCGCTGCAGAAGCGATAGGCTACCCACTCCAGTAATCTTGGACTTCCCTTGTGGTTCAACTGATAATGAATCCGCCTGCAATGCGGGAGACCTGGGTTCGATTCCTGGATTGGGAAGATCCCCTGGAGAAAGGAAGGGCTACACACTCCAGTATTCTGGCCTGGAGAATTCCATGGTCTGTATAGTCCATGGGGTTGCAAAGAGTTGGACACGACTGAGCAACTGTCACTTTCATTAGTCATTGTTTAGAGGGTGAATAAGGAATATCCTGTACCCTTTCCTTCCCTACTTCAGATCTCTATTCTGGTCAATGTACTCCGCACCATTGGACCATTCCAAGTTCATCACCATTTTCTCTAATTCTTCTTTTTTTCCTTTTTCTTTTGTTGAAGTATAGTTGATTGACAATGTTGTAATAATTTCAGCTGCACAGCACAATGATTCAGCTATGTGTGTGTATGTGTGCATATATATATATGACTCTTTTTCAGAGTCTTTTCCCTTATAGGTTGTTACAAAACATTGAGTATAGTTCCCTGTGCTATACAGTAGGACATTTTTGGTTATCTATTTTATATGTAGTAGTGTGTATATGTTAATCTTAACCTCCTAATTTATTCCTCACCCCCTTTCCCCTTTGGTAAGCATAAGTTTATTTTCCGTGTCTGTGAATCTGTTTATGTTTTGTAAGTAAGTTCAATTGTATTTTTTTTAATTCCACATAAAGCAATATCATATGATATTTGTCTTTCTCTGTCTGGCTTACTTCACTTAGTACGGTAATCTCTAGGTCCATCCATGTTGCTGCAAGTGACATTATTTTATTCTTTTTTATGGCTGAGTTATATTCTGTTGTATACACGTATATAATATATAAATACTTGTTATATATATATATATATACACACACACACACACTGAACATTCATCTGTAAGTGGACATTTAGGTTGCTTCTGTATCTTGGCTATTGTAAATAGTGTCACAGTGAACATTGGGGTGCGTTCTTCTTGATGACTATTTTATTTCCCAAATTTATACTTAAAAATATGATTTTTTTCTAATGTGCTTTATATTATTGATATTGTGTTATTCAGCTTTTTTAAATTAAACTATGAACTGTTTAATTGGAGAAAATATGTGTATATACACACAGTTATGTTTATACATGCACACACAAAGATATATGTATATGTGTAAATGTGTGTGTATTATATTTTGTATCAATATTATTTTGCTAGCGCTGCCATAATAAAGAACTACAGACTGAGTGGCTTAAATACCAGAAATTTATTTTCTCCCAGTTGTGGAGGCTAGGCGTCCAAGACCAAGGTGTCAGCAGTTTTGATGACTTGTAGACAACAGTTTTCTCCGTGCTTTCCATGGTCTTCCCTCCGTACCTCGTTGTGTCTAAGTTTCCTCTTCTCGTAAGGACAATAGTCATATTAGATTAGGGTCTACCAAAATGACTTCATTTTAACTTTTTAAGGATTCCTATCTCCAAATAGTCACATTCTGAAATACTGGGGATTAGGACTTTAACATGTGAATTTGGGGATAACAAATTTCAGCCAGTATTACCGTTTGTGTGGGTGTGTGTGTGTGTTTACAGTGACGTAAACCCAAATTTAAAAAAAATTGAGACAAGGACGTATAGGAAGACATTAAGCTTTGAAGAAAAAAAAAATCACGCAAGAATTTAATTAGCCAACCAGACTGATGTCTAAAGAATTCATCTGGGAAGGTGTCAACCACAGGGCATCAGGGAGGTCATCGGATCCAACAGTCTCATCTCACTAAGAGAAGGAAGTGGCTAATAGATCCAGTGGAATTTCAGAGGGTGTTAGTCATTTCAATTTTTATTCCCTTGAGAAATTCTCATGAAACTGAGGTAAATATCTGGAATGCACAATTGACAGAGACATATGGAGTGCATGCTTTGCTCATATAAATAAGCTTTCTATCCTTTTCGGGGGCACACATTACATTTTGAATTGCCTCACTGCACATATGCTGCCCTTGTGTATCAGCAGCTGAGCCTCCCATGCAGATCCATTTCCTAAAACTGCCCCGGACATGGGTCATTTATTGACTGTGTTCAGTCGTGGCTTTTGCTGGTCAGTTGTAGTTTCACATTCAGAAGCCTCTTGCAGCGCATTTGAAAGTTTCCTTGCTGAAATCCCTGTTGTTATTTCTTAGGTGATTCATGTTGCAATTTTCCAAACTGACTCTCTTAACAGAAGAAACGCTTTCACTCAGCTATAATGGATTTTATGTTCAATGTCATTCTAAACTATCAGTGAAAAGGTTGAACATGTTAGTATTTGAAATGAGTACGTTGGGAGCAATAGAAAGGGATCCTGTTTGGGAATTAGCTCCCTGAAGAACATCCTTGTGCAGCAAAGACTCCCCCCAACACCCTACAAACTCTCACAGAAACACGGTAGGACTCTCTTCATTCCTGCTGGTTATCCTCAAGACGTGAACCCACTTTCTTCCACATCTCCATATAAGGCATTCTGCAGTGCGCAGGCACACTTTGGGGGAAAGATGAAATATTTGCTAACACAAAATAAAGGCTGAAACTGTGCCATTGTGTTAAGCTTGTTAAAAATACATTATTAGTTCTCATGGTCAGCACTGAAATAAAGAAAGCAATTGATGACAGAAAAAGAAGGGAACCACAGGTAGGATTTTCTCGGGATATATGTGTGAGTTAAAGCTGACTTTTTTCATCTGGCTCAGCATACCCTCTGCAGGATGGCAGCATTTGGGTTGGCAGGACTTTTTTCAAACTGTCTACCTCCGTGTTCCTGATACATACATAATGTGCCTGTTCTTCGGAATGACCAAGTATGATAGCAGCATTACTAATGATTGATTTTTGTACACATGAAGAGCTGGAAAATTTTAGAGTTATGTAAATTCACCTCAGTGGAGACATGTCTAGCTGTTAGATAACTCACAAGGAAACATGGAGGGAAGAACATAGAGAAAAGGGGGAAAGATGGGGAAAGTAAGGAATGTACCATAGTTGACAAAGGCTTAATGTGGTCCAATTTGAAATTCTTAAAATACATGCGAAAGGGGAGGACTGTGAATGTACTCACTACACAGGCACAATATAAGCAGACAGAATAAATAGAGGAAAGATGCCAGAACTTTCTAGAGGAAGCCAGGGTCTGAAATTAAGGTAGAGTGGAAGAGGGTTGGATTGTAACATATATTTAAGGAGATAAGAGATCATTCTCCAGGCAAGAAGGGGAGAAAGGAAGGTAGGAAAGTAGAAGGCAGGTGCCATTCATATAAGCAAGTAAAAGAATGAATTCCAGGGAGCAAGGCAAGGAATCAAGAAGCTGGGCCAGGGAACTAAAGACAAGACTTGATTAGTGATACTGTAACTGGGAGTGGGGTCTGGCTTGCCTGCCCCTCAAAAGCCAATAAAAACACAAGATGGGTGGAAAGGAAACTTTGCTTTATTTTGGATACCAGCAACTGGGCAAGGGGAAAGAACCCAAAGGCTGACTCCTCCCCCACTCCTCTGAAAATCATTATGCAAGAGATTTATAGGTGAAGGGAGGGGGGCTACATGTAGAAACAGCACAGTCACTCTGACAGTCATCTTTAAGTTGGTTATGTGGTGGTCTGACTAGTGTTTATCTTGATTGTTTTAAGTATAGTTAAGCTTCAGTTTCAGAGTTGGTTTGACTCCATTTCTTCAATAGAAATTCTCAGAATTGTGGCAGCTTCTGTTATGGCTGTGGCCTGGTCATTATGTAGTTAACTTCTTCCATCCTGTGGGGGTTTTCATATGTACGAGACAGCTCACAGGATATAGTTATCTATAGTTCATGAAGAGGAACTACAGGTCCTTGACTGAACTATTATTATTCAGTCATGTTGGATTATTTTCTCTTGTTTCTGCATTTTCTCACTTCTCTGATTAAACTTATTCTTTGGCTCACGTATTTCCACAGACAAAAGGCAGGTGGAGGACATGGGTGGGGAGAGAACCATAGGGTCCTGCTCCATTTCAAAACAGGTAAATGCTTAGCTGTTGGAACCAGGGACCTCTACCAAAAGTGATATTTGATAGCAATGGTAATGAAACTTAATCTCTTACATGTTCATTTCAAGTAAATTAGACGATTTTCCCTGTCTCTGAGCCATCACTGCCTATTCATGGAGTCTGCATTAATGAGAAAATTCCCAGATTCCAGATTCCGCTGGGTTGAATTGGCAGCTTTTAAAGATTGATTTTTTAATAGTCATATTGCTCAGTTCAGGTCAATGTATAAATTCTGAGCTCATTTGTGTAATCTTTTCTCAAGAAAAATACCACAGGCTACTCTGCTTGATATCTATATGGACTTTTTTTCCCCAGTATAACTATTATATAGTCAGATTCCTAAATATATTAGCTAGCATACAGTGTAAAACACACAGGGATTATAAACACACAAATGTGTGCACATAGTGGCTTAGTCTTACAATAGAATGACACTATACCGTCTTCTTATGATAATCACACTTACATATTCCAAAGTTAAACTAGTGATATTGGCTCTTATTTATATTTTTGCTGAAGACTTTTCCATTATTATTTTCTCTATTTAATACTGAAATGCTCATCATTATTGTATTTTTTTCTTTGTTTCTGTCAAAGGAAAAAGCAGCTTTTGGTTACACTTAACGTTCACCAAAATCTTTATTCATTAATTTTGCTTAAAAGATATGGTGTTGTTATCAAAATTACTATAAATTGAACCTGTACCAGAAATTGTCAGGTACAAGTAAAAAATGTTCTGTCACTTTTAAGCAGTTGATTCTCTCTTTTCTGTGCTGTTATAAGTCTGTACAACTGTACATTTTGTAGACTGTCAAAGAGCTGAAGATGTATTATTAGCTATTTGCAGTATTTTATTGTTAAGATGTTCACTGCTTTCTCAATGGTTTCCTGACTTTCAGAGGATTTTTTTTCTTCTTCTTCTTCTCATTTCCTACCAGAGTAGCATTTAAAGTAGATGTTATAAATCTCTGCCAAAGGCACATTCATAGCCCTGCTTGAATGGTTTCATTTAGGCTAAGACTACCCTTACTTTTCAAGTCTCTTCAAGGTCTTTATCATGATGAAATAACACTTTGTTTTCATTCAATAATCAAGCACAACTTCCTAAGCCCCCCAAATAAATATAGATGATTTCTTTGATTTTGGAATAGATCCAATACTATACCACATTATTAAATTAACTTCAAATTTCTACTTAAAATCCATCATGGCTTTTTAGTTTTTTTTTCTTAAGGCTAGAAGAGCACAATCTCTGAATATATATTTCTAATATGTCCACTATTTTAACTCTATAAATCAAATAAACTTGATGCCCTAATGTTGTAAACATTTTTCTGTAAAGGCAAACAGTTCTGGTATCTTGTTTTGCAATTTAAGTCAAACGTTTCTAAAATGCTAGTGATGAGTGTGGCATGCTTTTTTTTAAAGCTCCCAACATCTCTAATTCACCCCACAATTATTTCTCTTATTTTATATTAAAGATTTGTATTTATTAGCATTGTGACACAGGGCAAAGAATTTTCAGGTGTTTGCTATTAATACTCAAGGTAGTATACCAAATCTAGCAGAGACGTGTGTTGAATCACAGATTCAAAATGGAAAGTGGGAAATAGAAAAATTTCCCAAATTCTATTTCTAACCTAGCCAGACAGACACCAAGAATACAATTTATTTGAAAGGTCTCATGGTTTTTCAAAATTTTAGCCTCAAGACAGATATATACTATTCTTCTTGATCTAGGTTTTACAATCAGTAAGAATGGTTTATTCATGTGGTCATAAGTGACAGGAGAATGCATATCATAATGAGTTACAGGACTTTTTTTTCCAGGTGAATAGAACTTCTAACAGATATCTATCTTTTGGGAAAGAAAAAAAAAATCAAGTGAATCATAGGTGATATAACCTGTCTCGTCAACGTTTCTTTTGTAACATCAGTCACTCTTTTCTCTCCATATAATGATGAAGAACAACCACTTTCAGGTTTATAAAATCTCCTATCTTCATGATATCTCCGTCTCAGGAAGTATTACTCTGCCTTTATAATAATGGATGAGGTCCATATTACAGCTCCTCCTGTGTGCTGTCGCATTTCTTCTTGTAACTTTAACTTTTTGATGTTTCAAACAGATTAAAAAATAATTTAGTAGTATCACAAATCCTAATCTGTAGACAGCTCTGATAGATTTTGCAGTAGACTCAAAGGTTCCCTAAAGTCTGAGATCTGTGTTTAGAAGCCAAGGGTATTTCACATGAACTTCATTGTACTTTGTTTTTAATTAATTTTTATGGGAATATGCATGCTTAGTTGCTCAGTTGCGTCCAACTGTTTGCAACCCCATCAACTGTAGCCAGGCTCCTCTGTCCATGGGGCTTCCCAGGCAAGAATACTGGAGTGGGTTGCCATTTCCTTCTCCAAGGGGTCTTCCCGACCCAGGGATTGCACCCAGGTCTCCTGCTTGGCAAGTGTATTCTTTACTGAGCCACCTGGGAAGTCCCCTATTTTATTTATAGTAGTAGTGTTAATCGCTCAGCCATATCCATATGTATATGTCAATTTTATTCTCCCAATTTATCCCTCCTTCCCTTTCCTCACTGGTAACCATAAGATTGTTTTCTACATCTGTAATTCTATTTCTCTTTTGTAAATAAGTTCATTTGTACCAGTTTTTTGGGTTTCACATATAAGCAGTATTTAAACGGCAACTCACTCCTTGTACTCTTGCCTGGAAAATTCCATGGATGGAGGCAGCTGGTAGGCTCCAGTCCATGGGGTCACAACGAGTCAGACATGACTGAGGGACTTCACTTTCTCTCTCTTTCACATGTACTTTAAAAATATGTTTGTATTCATATTCACTTCTGAGTGGTAAAGTATCAGTCAGAGAAAGGATATTCTCTTTGTTTAATATATAACAAATCTGCTTTTATTTTAACATGTGTGCTCCTCTCCTTAGCTGAATGTTTATAGTTATAATTTGTAGGACATGATTCTATGGTCCTTAATGTAATAAAAACTCACATGAAATTTAATGAGATTTTACCAAAGTAAGGAATTAGTGACATTTCTGATTTTAAGTGCTTTTCTTATTATTTCATTATATATCAAAAGGTGTATGGAAGGTAATTTAGAAGTCCCTGTCTCACTATAACTTGCATTTTGTAATCCTGATTCCAGAATTAAAGTGATGGGAATGATAGTGTGTCCCTTTGAAGAGCATAGACAGTAATCATTGACAAAAATAATAGAGGAAAGTAAGTATGTAAAAATATATATATATATAAAATGTATAAATATACATAAACCTTAATATATATAATTTATGTGTATACATATGTATTCATGGAAGCCCTCCCTGGTGGCTCAGAGGTTAAAGTGTTTGCCTGCAATGTGGGAGACCCGGGTTCGATCCCTGGGTCGGGAAGATCCCCTGGAGAAGGAAATGGCAACCCACTCCAGTACTCTTGCCTGGAGAATCCCATGGAGAGAGGAGCCTGGTAGGCTACAGTCCACGGGGTAACAAAGAGTCGGACACGACTGAGTGACTTCACTCACTCACATATGTATGTAATAAATATATACATATACACACAACCACACAGAGAACTCATTAACTCTATCAGATATGTCAAAAGTGAAGTGGTCCAGATGAAGCCATTGGCGGGAGACTGAGTTCTGCCATCAGGAGCAAAGGCCCTCAGGAGCTGGTTTAGTTCTAGGCTATCTCAGGATTTGTATCCAAGGCCCTTGAGGAAACAGTAATGAGCATGTTGTTCCTGAATGGGTCCCTCAAAATAGAATCTGGGTCCCTTAGGCTAGAATCTAGGATCAGAACCTCAGAGACCAGTTAGTTTGGACCCATCATCTTAAAACTGAATCTAATAGGAAGTTACCAATAGAAAGCAAAGCAGAACACTGCTCACCCCACTGTTTACTGGGGAGGACGGTTCTCTTTCACAGCTGCAGTCACTCACCGCCCTCCTCTTGACATCTGTGGGCTTCAGAAACACAAGCTTGTGAAGAAAACTACATTCACTCACCAATTAAGAGGAAAACTTTAAAAGGGGGTGTAGGATGGCATCGCAAAATAGAAACAGGAAGAGGACTGAATTAGTTTTATACCATCATCTAATGAATATTTTTAAATTATCCTTATCTAATTTCTTTAGGTTTGGAACCTAATTATCCATGTGCCTATCTGGCAGTACTTTTTTAATAATGTTTCATGTAGCAATATTGTGGGGTTTCACAGTATTATCTCTTGCAGCAAGTTTGAAAGACCCAAATTAAAATGTCATAAAACAAAATAAAGCGTGTGTGGTCATAAAGCAAGGCCACAACACATTCATCAAAAACACCTTCTCATCAACCAGCCCAGAAGCATTCTTCAGAGGACACAGGGTGAAACCAGCAAATATTTAACCCTACAATTAAGAGCTGCTGCTGCTGCTGCTGCTGCTAAGTCGCTTCAGTCGTGTCCGACTCTGTGCGACCCCATAGACGGCAGCCCACCAGGCTCTGCTGTCCCTGGGATTCTCCAGGCAATAACACAAGAGTGGGTTGCCATTTCCTTCTCCAGTGCATGAAAGTGAAAAATGAAAGTGAAGTCGCTCAGTCGTGTCTGACTCTTAGCGAGTCCATGGACTGCAGCCTACCAGGCTTCTCCGTCCATGGGATTTTCCAGGCAAGAGTACTGGAGTGGGGTGCCATTGCCTTCTCAGACAATTAAGAGCTAGGCCCTAATTTATTTGGGCCTTTTATATAGCTTACATTCCTAGGCCCTATTTATTTGCACAATGCAATATTGTGCACAAAATTGTGCACAATGCACAATTCAGGCATGCAATAGCTCAAGAATCTTCTTTCCTTCTAAAATGAGAACTTAAGTTAACATAAATAATGGATAACAGATTTTCAGTGTACATTATACTCTGGATTAGGATATGGTAAATTCATGGTGTGAAATAAATATATGAGGTGAATGATGACTATACATAACACAAGAATAAATAGAAATTTCGACTTTAAAACTTAACCGTTAATGCTCTTACCAAAACATATGTTTAATATATAATACACATAAACATGCTTTTGAACTGTGGTGTTGGAGAAGACTCTTGAGAGTCCCTTGGACTGCAAGGAGATCGAACCAGTCCATTCTAAAGGAGGTCAGTCCTGGGTATTCATTGGAAGGACTGATGTTGAAACTGAAACTCCAATATTTTGGCCACCTGTTGTGAAGAGCTGACTCATTTGAAAAGACCCTGATGTTGGGAAAGATTGAAGGCAGGAGGAGAAGGGGATGACAGAGGATGAGATGGTTAGATGGCATCAAAAGCTCAATGGACATGAGTTTGGGTGGACTTCGGGAGTTGATGATGGACAGGGAGGCCTGGTGTGCTGCAGTTCATGGGGTCACACAGGGTTGGACAAGACTGAGCGACTGAACTGAACTGAACACATAAACATATTGAAGAATTTAATGGACTATTTTGGGAGGTGACACTGTAGACTTTTTAAGCCATAGAACCAATAACATCTAACAACCATTTTCTACAAGTGAAAGCATTTGCAAGAGGAAAGTGACTATTGAAGTGCTTTCCAGCTCACTAAGCCTAAAATCCTCAAATGCTAGGACAAGGTAGCAGGCAATAAAATAAAGTTTATGATTGTTACTTTTGTATTTTAGCACCCATTTTAATACAAAAACTTTGCCTTTTATGAGTTCAATTTCTTTTAAAATAACTTATTCTCTTGGAAAAACAAAAGCCACCATTTCTACCCTCAGTGGAGAACTGGAAACTTTACAAGTGAATTCTATTAATTCAGCTGTCTTTTCTGGGGTCAGAACTTCGGCAAATTACTTGATCTCACTGTGCCTCAGTTTATTCCTGCGTAGAACGGAGATTGTAATAGTAGTAACTTCCTAGAGTCGACTGGAAGCTTGAGTGGGAGGATCTAAGTGCTCAATATACAGTTTTATTATTATTACTATTATTATTATTGCCATTTTATATATTACTTTTAGTCAGAGTGAGGCCTCTGAAGTTTACCTATTGGTTGTGTTCCTTAGTTTTCATAAAGGTTCTTAACTTCATCCTCTTCCCAATGGATTGTTTCTCTCTTGGATCAGTCACCAAAAATATACAGATTCTTGTCAGAGATTTCAGCCTTCAAACACTTGCTATTAATTCTTATCAAAAGTCTGATTGTAGTGAATATTAATGGGACATTAAAGCTTTCTGTCCCTTTATTGGAGGGATTCTGAATGTGAGGAATATAGGATGCCACTAGGTCTTTAATTTTACATAGATTTCTCATTACATATATTACAACTGTGATTGTGTGTCTATATTTTTGGAGGGAGACATTCCAATCAAAGTTTTCATCTGATTCTCAAAAGGATAGGTGGCCTCAAAGACATAATTTTTGTGAGATTTTCTGAATATTCTGATTCTATCTTTGTATCAATGCAGGTCCTTATAAAATTATATATATAGACTATATAATTAATGGTTTGGTCTTTCATAGAACTTTTTACTGAATTAGACTTTGGTGTTATGTCATTGTCATCTGGTTTCAATGACATTTATTCTGTAGATCTTCATTTTGTTTGACCTTTATAATAACCTTCACAATAATCTTGTTATGGGGACTTGATAAGAGAAATATCACTTATGTCTCAGTGTCAGAAAAAATTCTGAAAAGCTGTCTGTGTTTATCTTACAAGAAAAGTAAAAATTTTTTTTCTCGGACTGTTAGAAAATCTCCACTGCAATTTGTACACAGGTTTCCCATGTTAAATTAATCATGAATTGATTATTTCCCTGCCATTATTCTGCTTCCTCTGACTTTGCTACTCATTTTCTTTGAAAAAGTAAAACATGAGTAGCCCTTTTCCCAGTATATATCACCAACCATGCTCGAGGCCTTTGAGTAAAGTATGCCTCAGATTTCCACTCATATAGTTATGATTATAAATGAAACCTTTGTTTACAAATCCAGTGACTGCTCAGAAGATATTTGGGGATTTTAGGTTAAAAACCTGTCAGAATATTAAAGTGTACTCTTTTGTAGCTTGCTTTATTCTGAGTTATTGCTAGGTGAATGTCAAAGTAGCAAAAGAATGGATTGGCCTACAAAGGAAGACAGTATAGTTCAGTGGGCAAGGCCCCACTCCTGAAGTTGGAAAACTGATTCTAGTCTAGGCTCTAGGACTTCAGGCAGAAGTTTATCCTCTCCAGGAGTAGAAGACATTACCACTACATCTATACACCTCATGAGATTGTGTTAAGATAAACAAAATAATACAGCAGAACATGTTGTGGAAAATACTATAAAAATACAAAGTACTGACAGAAACTATAATTTGAGGAGGTAGATTTATCCAACTTTCTTGCCTAATAAAGAATCACAATCACACCCCACCTTACCTCTTTTTTAAGATATTTTTTTTTAAATGTGGACCATTTTTAAAGTCTTTATTGAATTTGTTACAATATTGCTTCTGTTTTATGTTTTGGTTTTTTGGCCCTGAGAGTTGCAGGATCTTAGCTCCCCAATCAGGGATTGAACCTACACCGCCACTGGACCACCAGGCAAGTCCGTCAACCTTATCTTTGAACCTGTGGTTAAAGAACTCTCAAACAATATCAATTTAGTCAGTCTTTCATTTAGTCTGCCTTCATCATCTATTATTTATCAGATCTTGGGCCATTTTCTGAGCCTGTGTGTCCCTCAGTCTTTTAACAACTTTTTTAGAGGATTAAATGAGATAATGCCCTCTGGAATAAATGCAACTCCCTCTGTGTAGTCGTTTCCTTTGTGGTGAAGTTTGATAAATTTTAGCAATTGTTACTAATACGTAATTCCTTTGCCTTGTCCTTAGAGTTAATAGGCACTGCAAAATGAAAGCCCATTTCATTAAACAGAAATATAATATATACACTGAAGTTAAATGGTTGCCAATACCAGCAACTGGTGGCAAGATTTTATAAACAATAATTAATGAGATCCTGCTACTGCTACTGCGAAGTCACTTCAGTCGTGTCCAATTCTGTGCGACCCCATCCCTGGGATTCTCCAGGCAAGAACACTGGAGTGGGTTGCCATTTCCTTCTCCAATGCATAAAAGTGAAAAGTGAAAGTGAAGTCACTCAGTCATGTCCGACTCTTCGTGATCCCATGGACTGCAGCCTACCAGGCTCCTCCGTCCATGGGATTTTCCAGGCAAGAGTACTGGAGTGGGGTGCCATTGCCTTCTCTGAATTAGATCCTAGGCACTGATTAAAATTTAATGGAAATCCCAGTGCACCAGCCCTGAGCACTTGTCTCATGCATCCAACCTGGACTGGCGATCTGTTTCACACTTGATAATATACATGTTTTGATGCTGTTCTTTCAGATCATTCTACCCTCGCCTTCTCCCATAGAGTCCAAATGTCTGTTCTATACCCAGAGGGATGGGATGGAGAGGGAGGTGGGAGCGGGGTTCAGGATGGGGAACACATGTAAATCCATGGCTGATTCATGTCAATGTATGGCAAAAACCACTACAATATTGTAAAGTAATTCGCCTCCAGCTAATAAAAATAACTGGGGGAAAAAGATTTAATGGAAAAAAGTTTTAATTTAAAAATTGCTGTTCAAAGTGTCCCAGTCATGCAATTTTACTTTAATGGCAGTGGATGCAGCTGAGGGTCTCTAACGGGCAGCTGTTGCATGTTTATGATGTCAGGTGTGCTCACTCACCAGACACACAGTCCAGATGTACACACAACTCCAAGAAGGCACTGCCCTGTAACAACAGAGCCATGGTCCCCTTCCTCCATAACAAAGCCGGTGGAGTGGAAGGCTTTATTGTAGTTTTAACTACATACACAGTTTTAGAGAAAGTGAACCAAGTTTCTTGTAAAATCAGAAATTATCATCTTCAGTATGCATGCCACAGCCTTTTTTTCACAATCTCTTTATTGCAGCTGTAATATAGTTGGAAACAATTATATAAATTGTAAAGACTAGAAAATATTAGTGTGTCTAGGTCTAATACAAGTAATTTCATTTTGATCTGAAGAAAATTAAGATACATAGTCATTAAAGTGCTTCTAATGCAACTCAAAATTTCTTCATAGTATTCATTTCTTATAAATGTCTTTTTTGAAGATATTTATGGATTTTAAAAGGAGATGGAAAAGACCTGTGGAATTACAACGTGATCTTGACAAACCCTCTTGATACTAATATTTTCTGGGAGGCCAATGAGTTACCCGTTGTCAGTATGCATTGAGAAATATCAAATGTTATAGGCAAACATTTTTTGTTAAAGTGTTCACAGGAAACGGTCATTTCAAATACCAGCAAAAACAGTTAGTCTATATAGGAATAAATATAAAATGCTTTCAAAAATATTTTGTGCAAACCTTGTTTAGCTTAGCTAAGCAGCAAGATGAAATGAAAAGCTCCTACCTATCAAATATTCCTTCCCAGAGAAGTATTGGAACCCAAATAAGATGCAATATGTGTCAGCTGATCCAATCAGAAGCTAATTTATCTCTTCATTGTTGCTAAAGATTCTTGATTTGGAATAGAATAGCCTCTTGATTGATTCTCCAAACAGAATTAACTTCAAAATGCACAAACAAGTAGCTAAGTAAGTTTCTCTACTGGATGAGGTTCATAGGCATTGTCCTTTTATATACTGGAGGAGAATGTCACAGAAGTCTTTCAAATATAGACTCCTAGTCACTTCCCACTGTTATTAAGATCAGGTCAAATGGTTAATTGTGATAGGAAAGCCACTTCCTAGCCACAGATATCCTCAACAATAGTAGCCAAGTGTGAAAAATTCATCCAGTTTCATCAGCTAGGAACTTACCTACCATAGGACCTATTACTGATATTATATGACAAGAGATCTATTAAATCACAAAATGGAAGGACATTGATTCTTTTCTTTTAAACCAGACATAAATAAGCAAAAGATGCAACCAGACCTTTACGTATACCCAAAGTACAAATGTGACGCCACAGAAGCCAAACATTTCTTCTCCAGTTCTTTCCCTACTTCATTAGAAGGGTAATCAAGACTTTTGCCTGCAGTCTTCCTCTCCACCCAATTATTCTATGAGGAGGCCAAAAGGAGGTTTTCTCGCAAAGCACAGAGCAGCATCTCTGCTTGAATGCCCACAGACCACTGTTGCTTGCTGCCTCTGGACAGCTGCCCACACTAGAACCTGCCTCCACCAAATGGCCAGCTTTGCCACTCATCTCTGTAACTCATGGGGGTCTGCCACTTTTCATATCCAGTAATTCAAAGGGCAGAGATTTTGGAACAGTAATACATGCAGGTATTTTCCCAGGGGGTTCCAAACTTCATTGAACATCAGAATCGTCTTATATATGCTTTTAAAAATAGATTTGGGAATCTCAACCCCAATCAACCTAACATGAAACTCTAGAAGTAGATCTCATGACAGTGGAATTTGGAACAAGTTCCCCACAATAAAGGCATTTAGTCAGGGTGCAAAAAATAGTTGTTAATTAATAGGCCTCAGTATACAGATTGGCTTTTGGAAATTAACAGTTTGTACCACAGCCTGTTTCTTTCTGCAGTGGAACACCTACTTCAAAGCCCCAAACATACAGGGAGAGTTAAAGAAGTCCTCAAACTTTAATAACCATCTGGAGGTTGGTGCATCAGAAATCCACGCTCTTCCTCTGAAGAGAGATGTTGCCTAAGACTCCCGAACACCAAGCAGAATAGTCTCACTTCTGTTTCCATGAAACCTATAGTAGAAATCAGTAATTTAAAAATTCCCTTTAAAGAAACTGTTGTGTCATTGCTAATACCTCAAATATACATTGGGGCTTAGAGATTGCCAAGTCAAAACAATCTTAATGATATTGTTTAATCCCCTTATTTAGAGGCCATAGAGTAAAAACAATTGAACTTTAAAATGATCAAGTGAAGTTCCCTTGAAACTTCACTGTGAATTTCTCAAAAGGTAGAGTTTGTACCTGTGAAAGTGAAAGCCACTTAGTCTTGTCAGACTCTTTGCAACCCCATGGACTATACAGGCCAGAATACTGGATTGGGTATTCTTTCCCTTCTCCAGGGGATCTTCCCAACCCAGGGATCAAACCCAGGTCTTCCACATTGCAGGCAGATTCTTTACCAGCTGAGCCACAAAGGAAGCCCTTGTACCTGTAGCACCCAGCAGATATAAGGCACTGAAATAATATGATCTGAAAAGAAGGAACGGAGGGAGGAAGGGAGGAAGCAGAAAAAAGAAAGGGAGCAAGAGAGAAAGGTAGAGAAACGAAGGGACAGAGTGAGGGATCACTGAGTGAATGAATGAATGGCTTGTTAATACTGACCTTATGTCTGCCTTTTTGGTAATCTTTATGAAATCAGAAGATAAAGATTCTCACCCTCTTCATTATAATGACACTAAGTGAATTTTTCCAGATAGCCTTTGATAAGTGCGACCTTGTCTCTATTAATTTAGCATCATTATATTTCTCAACAATGTAAGGAAGGCTGGGTCTAATTTTCCCTGAAGAATTCTTTAATAATTATGTGAACTTTGAGGATTTTTAATGAGTTAAATATTAGCCAAACTATTACCAAATTGTTATTCATGTATGAAAAGTATGGTATCAGCCAATGTATGCTTAGAAAGTAACAAAGCAGAGATAAACTGGTTCCAAAAATATAAATGATCAATATGCATATTTTCTGTAGGAAGTTTTATGTTAATGGAGAAACTAACACTTTATGTTAGCAAAAATTACACAAATGCTGTGCTGTAGATACTGTCATGCAAGATTTTCAGGTAAAGAAAGGGTCAGAATCTCCATCAAATCCAACCCACCAATCACATGTGTCAAAACCCTATTTTGAACTCAGTGTATTTGACTTCAAAGCTTATGTACTTTGGAGGTAAACATTATTAGGAATCTGGATGAGGATTGAAACTGCAAATAATGCTACCCAATAAATATTTATTGCATCACACTCTGTTTGCTATGTGTTAGTTCCTGTGAAATTGCTTACCTAATCAAAAACCACTTAGATTCTGTCTACCCTAAAGAATTCTACAGTCTCCACAGAAGGATAAAACGATGCTCATGTGACTAACCTACATTTTGTTCAGCCCTGAGAAGGAAGTAAATGATCAGAGTTAACATATATTTAGAAATTCTGTATGCCAGGCACTATGCTGATGACTCTACGTCAACCTCACAGGAAACTCAGAAAACTGAGATTTAGAGACAGGAAGTAATTGATCCAAGACTGAAGTTCAAACTTAGATAGTCTATTTCTGGTCCTCTTGCCCTTAACTACTGTATTTCTTCCCAGGTTAGAAAGTAAAGAGAGACTGAAATAAGGGAGATCAGTTAGGTTACTGCAATAATCCACATGAAAGATGATGAAGACCTGAACTAGAATGGCAGCCGTGGAATTGGAAAGGAATTAGGTGAGAGACACTTGAGAGAGAGGAGTGAGGGCACTCGATGCCTAATTGGATGTGGAAGAGGCAATGAGAGGTATTGATAAGAGATAGGGAGGAGTCACAGATCAAGGGCTTTAGACCAAATGAAGAGAAGAATGGTATGTCCTTAACAAAATAGAAAATAAAGGATCAAGAGAGCTTTGGAGGGAGGAGAAATGCGTTTAACTTTTAAAAACTTTTTTTGAATGATTCTTTAAGTTCTCTAGTGCTTCACAATTTTAAAAAGTTTCACGCACACAATTTCATCTAATCCCATAATAACCTTTTTTTTTCCCCCTAGTCCCTTAACCCTGTATCACCCTTCCTCCCTTCCTTCCCCCACAGGTAACCACTAGTTTGTTCTCTGCATCTGTTAATCTGCCTCTTTTTCATCTTCTTCACTAGTTTGTTGTATGTATTAGATTCCACACACAAGTGATTCCACACACAGTAATCTATCTTTCTCTGGATTTAACTTTTGACATGTTTAGTTTAAATAAAAAACTTATAAAAAGTTTTTCCTAGATGCAATAAGATTTCTAATCTTTTAAGACACAGAAATAAAAATGGCCACACATATAGATTGAGCAGGAAAGTCTGCTGCTAAAGATCTGCTATCTATCCTATTGGCAGCGAAGGAATGGAGATGCGGATATAGAGAAAGGACTTGGGTTAGGGTTAGGGTTAGGGTCCCTAGGGGGAGGGGAAGAGTGGGATGGACAGAGAAAGTAACATCTACATATATACACCACCGTGTACAAAACAGACAGCTGGTGAGAAGTTGCTATATAACACAGGGAGGACAGCCTAGCTCTCTGTGATGACCTAAAGGAGTGGGATGGGGGAAGGGGACGGATACCCAAGAGGGAGGTAACATATGTATAATTATGACTGCTTTGCAATGTTGTACGGCAGAAACCAGTACAACATTGTAAAGTAATTTTCCTCCAATTAAAAAAATTTTAATAGATGCTATCTATCACATATGAAAGGACACACACATTGTTTAGCTTCCTTTAGTGGAAACGGTGTCAGACTTTTTTTGGGGGGGCTCCAAAATCACTGCAGATGGTGACTGCAGCCATGAAATTAAAAGACGCTTACTCCTTGGAAGGAAAGTTATGACCAACCTAGATAGCATATTAAAAACCAGAGACACTACTTTGCAAACAAAGGTCTGTCTAGTCAAGGCTATGATTTTTCCAGTGGTCATCTATGGATGTGAGAGTTGGACTGTGAAGAAAGCTGAGCACCGAAAAATTGATGCTTTTGAACTGTGGTGTTGGAGAAGACTCTTGAGAGTCCCTTGGACTGCAGGGAGATCCAACCAGTCCATCCTAAAGAAAATCAGTCCTGAGTGTTCATTGGAAGGACTGATGCTGAAGCTGAAACTCCAGTACTTTGGCCACCTCATGGGAAGAGTTGACTCATTGGAAAAGACCCTGATGCTGGGAGGGATTGGGGGCAGGACGAGAAGGGGACAACAGAAGATGAGATGGCTGGATAGTATCACCAACACGATGGACATGAGTTTGAGTAAACTCCGGGAGTTAGTGATGGACAGGGAGGCCTGGCGTGCTGCGATTCATGGGGTTGCAAAGTCGGACACGACTGAGTAACTGAACTGAACTGAATGAAACTCCATCACCAAATAAAGGGTATTCCTCTTTGGAGTCTTACATTTCTGGGAGGTACAGTACTTCCTAGACCTTAACAGTCTCTGCAAGTCTCATTACATGATGACTGACAAGAACCTCAGTTCAGTTCAGTCACTCAGTTGTGTCCAACTCTTTGTGACCCCATGGACTGCAGCACAGCAGGCTTCCCTGTCCATCACCAACTCCTGGAGCTTGCTCAAACTCATGTCCGTCAAGTCGGTGATGCCATTCAACCATCTCATCTGTCATCCCCTTCTCCTCCTGCCTTCAATCTTTTCCAGCATCAGGGTCTTTTCCAGTGAGTCGGTTCTTTGCATCAGGTGGCCAAAGGATTGGAGTTTCAGCTACAGCATCAGTCTTTCCTGGGGACTATCTTTTGGGAAAGTGAGATAAACTAAAACATTTCCACCCTGAAAATCCTAGGAGAGTATCCCCACACTTAACCATTGTTTTTATTTTAAATTCTCAGACTAAAGATTATTCGGGAACTATAAATACTTTTCAGTTTGATGAGAGTTGAGCTGGTCAGTCTAGTTTCATGAGTTACTGTGTTCTTCTTAGAAGACAGCCTGTACTAAACTGCCAGAAGCTGTGATTTAGATATAGAACATCATCCTCTGTCCCTCGGGGACTCTTCTTTCAGTCAACAGGACCATCTGGGTTTGGTATTGGAGATTTGTTTGCAGATACTAGAAAATGCCTCCCCAAAAGCATGTGGCCTCCTGGGAAAAACCTGTATTTTTCTCCAGAGAGAGTGCTTCAATCCCAAACCATTGTCACTTCTGGTTTTTCAGTAAAAGGTTTTATTTATATTTCTTTTTTCTTTATAACTATCTAAATGAAGTAATTTAATTGAGGGCCGGGGGGTTAGTCTTTCCTTTATGACTTAAATTTTAATATGATTGAAGTTTGTGTAAATACTCAGGAACATTGATGGAAATATTTATTAACTCTAACCCTAAAATATATCAGTCGTTCCTTTTATTACTGAATAGTTACCTTTGTACTCAATAAGTTTAATGCATTTATGTGTTAGCTCCATATTTGTTGTTAAATTACCATTTCATACAGGGAAGATACATGGTTTATGTAGCTTTTTATATGGGATTGCTAAGTTATTTGGTAATTGTATGTTTAAGAATCTGACAAACTTTTCCAAAATTTGTCATGCTGACAAACCACGGATGAGTGTTTCAGTTGATTCACTCCCTGTCAGTACTTTGTATTGTCAGGTTTCTTTCACGTGGGTGGGGAGAAGGTGGGAGTTATTTTCATCTTAATTTTATTTTCACCTTCGTCAAAAAGTTGTTCAGAACTTTTGCTCATTTTTTACAATTGGGTTGGGTGTTTTCTAATTATTGAGAATTGAGAGTTCTCTATATGTTCTGGATAAAATTCCTCTATGGTATTATTTTCCTGCAAATATTTTCTCCAAGGCTCTTGCTTACCTCTTTCTTTTCTTAAATGTCGTTTAAAGAGAAGAACTTTTAATTTTTACGAACACCAATTTATGTGTTTTTATTCCATTTATGATCATGCTTTTAGTGTCAAAGTAATGAAATCTTTTATTTACCCAAGGTTATGAAGGTTTTTTTTTTCCTTTGTTTTGTTTTACATATTTTGTTGTTTTATGTTTTAAATTTTAGGTCTCTGACCCATTTGAGTTAATTTTTTACATGACATGAGGTATAGATCGAGGATAATTTTCTTTTAATCTGTTTGTCATTGTTCCAGAAGTTTGTTCAGAAGACTATTACTTTTCTATTAAATTGCCTTTGAATCTCCATAAAAGATAAATTGACAATGTATGTGTGAGTCTATTTCTAAACTCACTATTTGGTTTTATTGATATATTTGTCTATCCTTTTGCAAATACCACACAGTCTTGATTACTCCTGTAATCAAAACTTCTGTAAATCAAATTACTCCTGTAAATCAAAACAATTGCTATAGTAGCTTCATAGTAAGTCTTCAAATCAGATAGTGAATCCCCTAAAGTTGCTTTTCTACTTCAAAATTATTTTGACTATTCTGAATTCTTTGCATATCCACATAAATTTTGGAATACACTTATACCTTTCCATAAAAAATATTCTGCAGAAATGTTACCAGGATTACACTGAATCTCCAGACAAGTTCTGAGAAGAACTAACATTTTAACAATATTGTGTCTTCCTCAGTGTATTTCCCCACTTACTTAGGTCTTAATTTCTTTCATCAATATTTTTTGGTTATTAGCATACAAATCTTGCACATTATGTTAAATTTGCAATTATATACTTCATGCTTTTGAAATAAATGGTTCTTTATTTCAATTTCCAGTTGCTAGTATATAGAAATGAAATTAATTTTTGTATATTGACTTTGCATCTGACCACACTGCCAAACTCACATATTAGTTCTAGTAGGTTTTATGAAGATTCATTGATATTATCTATATAGATAATCATAACCCTCTGAATAGAAATTTTATCTCTTTGTCTCTGATCTGTGTGCCATTTTTGCTTGCTTCATTCACTGGCCTTCTACAAAATGATGAATTGGAATGATAGGAGCAGACATTTTTACTCTGTTTTTGATTATAGTGGAAAAGCATATAGTCTTTCCCAATTAAGTATGGTGTTTCATCTAGATTTTCAGTAGATGCCTTTTCCTAGGTTGAGAAAATTATCTTTTATTTATACATTAAGAATTTTTATTGTGGAATGATGTGAATTGTGTCAGCTTTTTTTTCCTGCATCCATTGAGATTATCATATGGTTTTCATTTTTCTTCTTTAGTCTATTAATACTGTGCTTCTTTACTTAAAGAACTTTGTAAGAGTCCACAATGGATAATCACAAGATGAATGTATTATGTCAGAGGATGGAATTTCTTTCCTGAAGTTTACACAGTGCATATTTATGAGGTTAATCAGACTTCAAACATTCAATGCCACTTCACCCTTCTATGTACACTGAACAGATAGATACTGAAAAGCCTTCTTGGTCTCATTAAATCCTAAAGAAATTATCCAAATATTAATTTTTAATAATTCAGTTCTCTTTTAAGTTAAAATTTAGAATATCTAAAATTATTATTCTAGCTAAACTTAATAGAATTCAATGTAATTCTGTTAACTCAGAGTTTCATTGGATGTGTAACATATTCAAATTTATCTCATTGAGTGAGTTCTATTGAAATCTTCTGTTAACAGAGTATAGATATTTAAGAATGTCAGCATTTCCAAATGGATCTCAAACTTCATTAGCTTTTAATTTCAGATAATCTACTAACTGTTCATTCAAAAGAAAACTAACAGACTGTGAAAGTAAATTGTAAATTGATTTTTCAAAATAGAAGGGACTAACAATGACGTGTCTAATTACCAGATGAGCATCATTGCTTATATTAAGACATCATCTGCCATTACTTACTAGAGATTTGGGAAAATTGATTGTAAATTTTCTTTATTCCTAATTCTAGGTAACTTTATATATGATTTTCAAGTTTAGCATAAATGGGAAATATCTTGATGTGGTTCACGAATTATTTCAATGAAAGTTTGTTAAATTGAACAGTTAGATAAATCAATGAATCATGTATCATTTTACTAAAAAATGTAAATATTCCATTATGAATAATTCCATAATCTCTGTCCAATTTTAGTTTTAAATTTTTGTATTTGTATATTTTTATTGAGTCACCCTTTATCTGGTAAATCAGATACATTATGTTAGTACTACATAGTCAGTCAGTAAGTACTTAAATAGATTTTTTTTCCTATGCAAATTCTTCTTCTAGGTGCTACAAATGCAAAGATAAATGAAGCCGAGCATGTACCTTCTTGGAATGAATTTATGTGCTATTCTACTGAGTGAATCAGATTCATAAATAATAGTTACAGTATTGTAAATACTTTCAGAGTAGGGAATGCATTATATTTATACATGTTTGTAGCTATTGTGCTAAAACAATGTGTGCTGCATTGCATGCACTCACATGCCTGATGCTGCAATAGTAGAACTCTAAAAAATTATGGAGGAGACACAGAGGCTCTAATGACCAATTCTTCTCTAAACAAACAACAAAAAATTTCTGTTTAGAGGAGATGATATTTGAACTGAATCCCGTGAGTGGGAGAAAGAAAGAAAGTCGAACTGTAGAATGGCATAAGCAAAGGTCTCTTCATGCTAGTAAAGTAGTGTCCAAGACTCAGCTGACTCTACCATGTAAGACAGTGGTTGCAGAAACTGGCTTTTAACAAGAGCTAACCTGTGGACAGGGAATGGAGATTTAGTCTTTTTGCTTAGGATCCACTTCTCTGCAGAAAATGCAAATGGCAGCTAAAGAAATCTAACTATATATTAAGTTATATATTATAGGACATATTAAGTTAGCAACATATGATTCAAGAGTTGTTTGTTACAACAGATTCTTAGCACCGCAAAGACGCCCTGGTCCATCCTTTCTGCCTCCTTCTCTCAAAAAGCCCCTGTAATAGATCACTACTAAAAACATTAAAACTTCTCACCAACAGTGAACCACAGTATCCCTTGGAACACATAAGCCCTTCTCACTTAGCTAATTTACAGGCTCACCTGTTCACATGTAAGGCCAGTATAGAAATCCATTTGGTGATTTTTGCAATTTGATCACCTTGAAGAAGTAAATAAGGAAATTTTCTAATATAAAACTGTCTAGTGAAGATAAGAGCATGTAATTTAGGACACTCGGCAGCAGACAGTGTTAGTTATTGCTGTCCCCTGTGCATTGAACAAAAGATGCAGACCTCTGCTCCTACTGACAGAATTATGGCCTCCCCTTCAAGATTTTTGTGGTACAGATGTAAATAATGAAGTCATATAAACAGTAATAAGGGAAAATCTCAACATCCTCTACATTTTTACGTTTTCCTCACATGTAGAGAATTCATGGATGTTAAATGGCTTATCATGGAAAAAGCTTTAACCTCAATGATTCTCTAAATGGGTCAAATTCCTGGTGCTGGAATTCATCTGTCTACTCTTTTTTCCTTCATATACACCACTAAGCTTTCATGCACATTTTTCCTAGTTGTTTTCTTCTTGGTCCTCCCACTTCAGCTGCATGTCATCTATCCAGTATGCCCGGACCCCATGACCCAACCTCAACATTAGGAAGTTATGGAGATGCTGAGCAGAGAAAATAATTGATGCAGGTAACATAGAGGAGGGTGTCCCTCTTAAACTACAGTAATGGAACTTGAATTCTTTTGCAGTCTTTGAACTGTTTTATTACATGATAGATTATGAATTTCTAACCTTAAACTCTCAGGGGATATGTGAGGAGAATCCCCTGTAGAAATTTGTCCTGCCCGAAAACAACAACCATCTCAAATCTTTTGAGGAATGAATGTCCAAAATTCAGAAAGACATCCATAAGAATGTTACATAGCTCATCACTTTCTTCTCCAGTGGTTTCTATGGAAACAGTTCAGAGGAATTCTTGAAATAAAGTAGAGCAGATCAAAATAAAGACTCAGATTCTCAAAGAGTTTGTGCGAGTATTTCTCTAGAAAGCTATTGAAATTCTCCCTTCTACCCCTGAGAGAAAGATGAGCAGAAACTCAACACAAATTATTTGAGGCATTCAATTATTATTAACCTCAAAGAAGTACTTAATAAAGTAAAACACTTCCTGGAAAAAAATTATGTAGTCTACATATAAGTTTGATGTAATAGAGAGAACATTCCCTACACGTGGAACTAGAAGACCTACACTTTCCCACTCACTGACCTCATGTGACCTGCTTGATTTTGTGTAAATTCTTTGAATCACCATCTCTTCATTTGTAAAATTAGAACATAATGGAGTATGGATTACTATTTAATAGGTTCATATGAAGTTCAAATATAATAGCAAATGTGGAAACACCATTTACAGCTCCTCAACTCAGAAGGAGCCTATGAAGGTGTTCCTTTTTTAAAGTTTTTTGGTCACACCCCATGGCACATGGGACCTTAGTTCCCCAACCAGGGATCGAACCTGCACCCCCTTCATTGGAAAACAGAATCTTAACCACTGGACCACCAGGAAAGTCCTGGGTGTTCCTTCTAAGAACAGCTTCTCAGATATCCAAGCTCATGCGTCAAACCCCAGACCAGATGATTCCCAGAAATCAGGTTGTCTTCTTTTCTGAGGGTGAATGTGATTCTGCATTCATTAACATACTCTGAGTACACAGTTAAGGTTTTGGGCTGGTGTCCAGTCCTATATTTGATATATGTTATCTGTTTTGCAGGATTGTGGTAAGTGGCACAATGCTATAGAAAGAGCAGGTGGTCATTAGTGAGACAAGTGTAGGTCCACCCATGACCCCACACCTATTAACCCACTGTGGCATTCACCTCCTATTCTGACTTTTTTGGTAGAGCCAGACATCATATCCTGACCCTCTCCAGACCCACCACAAATCCCAGTGTTCAAAGTTTCTCTGTTCCTTGTCCTGTGAAAACTTACTTACAAAATGTTCATCATAGTGAATTTTATCTCTGGTGGCAAAGTTGGAGTTGCAGATTCACCTGCCTGTAATAAGAAATACATGTAAATCCATGGCTGATTCATGTCAGTGTATGACAAAACCCACTACAATACTGTAAAGTAATTAGCCTCCAACTAATAAAAATAAATGAAAAAAAAAAAAAGAAATACAATGAATCCTAAGATTTAAGAACTTTTAAAAAAATTTAGTGGGAGGTGGTATATTATATGGGCTTTGAAATTAAGTAAGCCTGAATTCAGGACCCTATCTTATCATTTTTTTACCCATTTGTCCTGCATCTTAATATACCTCAGTTTCCATAGCCATAAAATCACTCAAGGGAGTGATCCCTTGAGCCATACATAATAGGATCAGGTAGTTAAATGCAATTTTAAAATGGGCAGTGTAAGACCTGACGCATTTAATGAATTCTAAAATGTAAACAATTACTATTATTCTGTAAGTATTTTGTACTATTATTCTGTTAGTGATTGCTGCTATTATTATTAAGTGAGCCTTGACAAGGATGGTTTACATTTTCTGTCTTTTTACTTTTGTATTTTTAAACTAAGGTGGTAATCTCTTCTTTCAGAGGATCCAATTTAGATTCAGTGTTCTCCCTGGCAATTAAAGTAGAAACAGGTGCTCCTTGCATTCTCTTGCCTGGAATATGCAAAAGTTTGATTTATTTTTATTTATATAATTATGCTTTAATCATTGTGGAAAACAGACTGCATACTTTTCAGTACTGTATTAAATGCAGAATGTAACGGAAAGAATATCCTTTATGGTGCATCATTTTTCATCTAACAATTATAAAATGAATAACATTGATAAATGTGACCTCTTAATCATTCCAGCATACCTTTGACATAGGTAGAACATTATTACTTATCATACATATAAGAAAATTATTTTGCAGATTTTTCCTACTCTATCCATTTGAAATTTACTCCTCTGCTGAATTTCAGGCAGTTTTTGAAATGGCATCAGCAAATTTTGTTTCTGTTTTTTATTATTATAATCATTGATCTCTCCACATCGATACATATAGATGTACGTCAGTGGTCTTCAGCAAGACAGCTCTGACCTCAGAGTGACAGTTGTCAATGACTGAAACAGTTGCAAAACCATCATCTAATTCCAGAACATCTTTTTCATCCCAAAGGAAACTATACCCATTAATCATCACTAAGTCCCTCTCTCAAATCCCTGGCAACCACTACTCTCTTTTGTCTCTATGGATTTGCCTATTCTGGATATTTCATGTAAATGGAGTCATACCATATGTGGCCTTTTGTATCTAGTATCTCTCACCTAATGTAATGTTTTCAAGATTTATCCATGTTGCAGCATATATTGGTACATCATTCAGTTTTATGGCTGAATAATATTTCATTATATGGTTATACCACATTTTGTTTATCCATTCATCAATTGAGAGACATTTGGCTTGTTTCCACTTTTTGGATTTTATGATTAATTCTAGTATTAACATTCATATACAGGATTTTCTGTGGGCGTATCTTTTCTGTTCTCCTGGGTATATAATTAAGAGTGGAATTGATGTGTCATATAGTAACTCAATGTCAAAATTTTGAGAGACTGCCAAATTGTTTTTCAAACTGTCTGCCACATTTTACATTTCTACCAGTAAGTATAAGGGTTCCAATTCTACAAACTCCACAACACATTATTTATCATTTTTTAGAGCCATCATACTAGCTCTGAAGTGATGCTGATTTTAATTTTCTTTATGGTTAATGATGTTAAGCATCTCTTCCTGTGCTTATTGGCCATTTGTATATCTTCTTTGGAAAAATGACTATTCAAATCCTTTGCCTATTTTTAATTGAGGTTTTTCTTTTGTCTTTACATTATTGCATTGTGAGCATTATTTACATATTTTATATACAAGTTGCTTATCAGACATATGATTTGCAAATATTTTCTTCCAGTCCATAGACTCTCTTTTCACTTCCTTGATAGGGTCTTTTGAAGCACAAATTTTTTAATTTTGATGAATCCAATTTATCTGTTTTTTTATTTTGTTGTCTATGATTTTGGTGTTATATCTAAGAAACCATTGCTTGATCAAAGATTGTGAAGATTTTCTCCTATATTTTCTTCAGTGAGTTGTACTGTTTTAACTCATCTATTTAGATATTTGATCCACATTAATTTTTTTATATAATGTGCATAGGAGTCCAGCTTCATTCTTCATCTGCACGTGGATATACAGCCGTCCTGCTACTCACTGAAAAGATCATAATTTCCCAATTGAATTGACATGGCATTCTTGTGGAAAAATCAATTGACTATAAATGTGAGAGTTTATTTCTGGACTTTTAATTCTGTTCCATTGATCTGCATCTATCTATCTTTATGCCTGTAGCTCGCTGTCTTGATAACTGTAGATTTGTAGTAAGCTTTAAAATCAGAAAGTGTGAGTCTTACAATTTGTTCTTCATTTTCAAGATTGTTTTGATTATCTTAGGTCTCTTGCATTTCTGTATGAATCTTAGGACAGATTGTCAATTTCTACAAAGCAGCCTGCTGGGATTCTGATAGGGATTATGTTGAACCTGTAGATTAGTTTGGAGAATTTTGCCATTTTAGCCATGAAAACACAGGATGTCTTTCCATTCACTAGGTGTTTAATTTCTTTCTATAATGTTTTGGAATTTTCAGGGTATAAGTTGTATGCTTCTTTTGTTAGATCTCTTCCTAAATATTTTATTCTTTTTGAAGCCTCTTATAAATGAAATTGTTTTCCTAATTTTGTTTTTGGCTTGTTTATTGCTAGTGTATAGAAATACAATTGACTTTCACATATTAATTTTATTTCCTTCAGTCATCAGAACTCATTTTTGGCTCTTTGTTTATGTGTGTGTCTGTGTATGCATGCCTGTGAGTAATCCTTAGGGTTTTCTATATACAGGATCATGTCATCTGCAAACAGAGATAGGTTTAATTCTTCCTTTCCAATTTAGATATCATTTTTTTTTTCTTATCTAATTGTCCTGATTATAAACTCCAGTAGAATGTCTTTTTCTTGATCTTGGGGAGAAGCATTCAGTATTTCACCATTAAAGACAATGTTAGCTATAGATTTTTCATAGATCCCCATTATTAGATTGAACAAGTTCCCTTCTATTCCTAGTTTGAGGCATATTTTTATCATGAAAGAGTGTTGGATTTTGTCACATAGTTTTCCTCCTCTATTGAGACAATCATGTGTTCTGCTCCCTTAGTTATTGATGTTTTGTATTACAGTGATTAATTGTCAAATGTGAAACTAATCATGCATTCTTGTCAAACTGCTGGCTTTCACTGTAATTATAGGGATAATGGTTTTAAAGACTCCTATGAAGCTGGGAAGAACCTACTGGAAATATGTGAATTTATTTTTTTTATTTATTTTTTTTATTTCTTTATTTCTTTTTTTTTTTTTAGTCAGTGCTAGCAACCTTTTTAGTTTTGATATAGTTTCAAGCAATTTCTTGTTGATTTTCTGCGAAGAAGTTACTCTACCATTTCCTCTTTTAGAAGCTTCTAGTCAAAGTAAGCACAGCCGGCCTTTTCTAAATGTGTGCACAAAAATATCAATTTTAGAATATCAAAAGAACCCCATTTTGGCCATTTTAGGTTGAGATCTCTTTTAATATAATTTCTCCAATAAACTACATACTTGTAAGTATGAGTTCCATACATATTATACATGAATCTGGCTGGAGTGTTAGTCAGAGGCTGGCTTTCTGACACCCCCTTGTTTCTGTTTTTGAGAGATTCTGTTTCCCATTTTAAGCTGAATTTGTCAGGCATAAAAATCACTAGTGAACTTGTGCAGTGGGCCCATGTGCTGCTTGTGAGCTTAACTCCTCCAGGAGTCACCCCAGCGTCGTTTCAGCTCGTCTTATGTGTCTCGGATTCTGCCTCTGGCAATCTAAGACCACCATGGCCTCTCAGGTCGCTGAATGTCCAGTTCTTAACGTGCGACCCCTATACGAGCAAGTATTTTAATTAATGAGTGGGTTTCCCTATGGGACCACTGCACATGGTATGAGGACTAGGCCTGCACCACTCCTGTAAATTTCTCAGTCACCTGAGAAAACCAAAACTGGCCAGGAGGAGTCTTGTCCCTTTTCTTCGGAGTAAAGCTCTCATTTATTTTCCTCACTTTTACCCTGACAAATTCTATAATGGCAGTCAAATTGAGGAAAAGTGTCAGATCAGCCTCTTACTTAACTTCTCAGCCAAGACCCTTCAGTCCCCTACAATAGAGCGACCTTGGCATCTTTCAGTCAAGCTCCAGTTATTCCTTGATTTTGTTTTCCCAATTGAGGCCCCCTACCCAGTACCTTTCCACTGGGTGTGTAATTCCCCTGGCATCTTTCAGCCACCCCCCCGACCCAGTATCTTTTGACTGGGTGGGAATTTCTCTGTATCTTTCAGTTGAGCCCCACTCAGTGTCTAGACCATGAGTGGGTATGCCCCAGATATTTCACCCGGGCCTCACCCAGTATCTTTCCTACTGGGAGGGGGCAGGTAACCTGCTCCACCACCAAGTAAAACTCAGAATCTCAACCAATATGGGAGATGTGAGAACCAGGAGAGACTTAACCAAATTCATCTGTACTCCCCGAGGAGGCAGATGGGCACAAGGGGCTGCTGCTGGTACCAAAGCTCCAGTTCCTTGTGGAGTCCAGTTGAAGGAAGGAAGTCCACTCTGGGTCACTTCGTCAGTCACCATAACTGTCGACTAAAAAAGATGTACAACTTGGGAGTTGTGAGTTAAGTTTTATTTGGGGCAAAATGAGGACTGCAGCCCAGGAGGCAGCATCTCAGATAGCTCTGAGAGACTGCTCCCTGGAAATATGTGAATTTAAAACATGTAAAGCTCACCTATGGAGATTCAGCCATTCTTTTCTTAGAATAAATGCTTTCTAGATTGGTACAAGCCTTTGGTTATTTTCCAGACTTTTGTAAAAGTCTATTTTGACAACTTTTGTCAGCATTGTCATTGTTTATATGAAGGTGAGGTTTTCAGAGGTTCTACCTTATCACTTCCACTTCCATCACTCCATTAATGCAATCTTTTTCAGAAAAGTTTTTTCTTCCAGTTTTATTGAGACATGAATATAGTCTTAAGGATGGCATTGAATATTTCTGAATATTCCATTTAAAATATCTGCAGGGTAAGACACCTACAGACTCTCAATTTTACTTTCTGGTTCTATCTACTCTCTCATAAACCATGTTATTACTTATCTCTGTTAGTCCCTTTATCCCAGGTAAACTTTCATCCATTATATTCATTCTTTCATTATTTATTCAGTAAATTCTATGCTTAAGGCACTGTGATAGCCTGTTAGTGTATACAAGATTATTCTCAATGTGATAAATAACACGTGTGTAACTAAAATATAAGTCAAACATGATAAATTTTTTAAAGGGATGCAGGCAGTGGGATTTAAAATAAGGGTGAAAAGACACTGCTCTCACCTTGGAGAAGAGATAGGAGTGGTTCCCAGAGGCTGTGCTGCTTGTTTTGGACAGTGTGTGAGTAGAGGTGAAATGTGCAAGATGGGGGAAGATGATTTCAGACAAAGGAAGCAGTGGAAACAATGGCATGGACTTTAAGAAAACAGTAGTCCCAGCCAGGAAAACGGAAGTAGGTCTGCTTGAGTGTTGCTTAGAGTCTGAAAGAAAGTAGTGACAAATAAGGTTAAAGAAAGATTAAGCCTGGACTAACTAAGGAGTGCATTTAATCAGTCTAAGGAATGTGGATACTTTTTTCTGTAGGAGGCATAGTGCTGTTAAAGATTACATGATTAGAACTGTACTCCAAAAAACTTATTATTTATATATCTGTAATAACTGAGAAATTTAATTGAAGGATACACTATGATCAAATATAATTTAGCATCAAGATAAAAGCAGTATAGAAATATGGAAAATTGTAAAAAAAAATCTAAAATAGCATAGAATGCAAGATAAAGAGGGGATGGAGACACCAGCTTCCTGATTATTTTATAACTTATTTGTTTTAGATCTGTTTGCTTTACAGAGATTCTTCAAACCAGTAATCTTTCATTACATGTATAAGCACAACTAAAAGTCCCAGAAACAGGATACCACATACAAACAACATTATCCAGACATTCCTTCCATTTGCAAGTATATGGAAAGGTTTTTAATGGTGTTACCACATTTTCTATTCACAGGGCACTTCTAGTTTTTCCAGCCTAATTTATGATACCTCTGATCCCAGCACAACAGATTATTTGCCGATCATCTTATGTTTGCCAGAGTCCAAAACTGAGCTCCAGTATAGTCTTCAAAGTCGCTTTTTAAATGTTCTTCTGTCATTTCACTTCTGCTGGTTGGGCTTCCAGCAATTTCCTATCCTTTACTCCCAGCCCTTCAGAGTTATATGGTTTCCAGTAGTTTATTCAATCAGCTACATCATCAGGAAGACTAGTAGTCTTTTAACAGTTAATGTCAAGTATGGCCAGCAACTCCTCCAAATGCCTAGGTTGAAAAGTTTCTTCACTATTTGAGCTAGTAGCTGATACCATGAATATTCCAGACTTCCAAAGGCCTGGTCAGCTTTCATGATTAAATTCCTTTGTAAAAACAACAAAAACAAGTCACTGACTAATTATATAGTGTGCCCTCTGACAAGTTATCTGTACACAGACTAGTTGTCTATTACACAAAGAAAATTTTACTCTTTATTGAAAATTTCCCTACATAGGCTCAGATATGACCTTGATTTTCAGCATGTTTTAATCATCTCAAAACACTATGCTGGTCATGCAAAGCGATTCATAATATTCTGAATATTTTTCTTACTCAGTTAAGACCGCAGTAGTACAAAAGCTACTGAATCACTGTCTTAAAGATTTTGATAACGTCCATAGAATATTAAGTTGAGGGAAACAGATTCTATAATAAAGCTTCCATTTCCCTCATGATGTTTTAGAGCATATTAGATTGACTGAAATTGCTAGCCAACATTTTTCACTTTCATTGATGAGAAGGAGAGGGTTGAACAGCACTCGGTCAACCCTGACATAACTGTGCACACGATTTGGAGTAGCTTTGGGAACTTACTAAATATTTCTTGGCAGTCAGATTTACTGAGACTTTGCCAGAATCTGATGCACGAATGTGGTCAAACCAATACTGGGAAAGACTAATACCTACATTGTATACTGGTAGTATGGATATCTTGATGTCACCCACTATTTTTCTATAATTGCTGTGCAAAAAGAAAAATTGAGTTTGAGTTTTGTGAACTTTTGAAGCTTAAAGTCACTGAGGATTTTGTAGCACAAGCCATTTCTGAAGAATCCTCCAATCTGTTGTGTTCACAATGGGAAAAGTTAAGACCAGGACTTCTGATTAAAGTTTAAAAGATCTCCTTACCACTCGATCTCTTCCATACAGGTCCAGCTACATAATTTTCAAAATAAAAAATGCCAAGCCTCTTGTATAGAAATTATTTTTGAATTTCAAGACATTTACCTGAATTTAAAACAAGTGTGGTGGGGGTGGTGATTTAGTTGCTAAGTCATGTCCAATTCTTACGACCCCATAGACTGTAGCCCACTAGGCTCCTCTGCCCATGCAATTTTCAGAATTTTTTCAAATTTTTTCAAAATTTGCCCATGCAAATTTCAGTATTCCAAGAATACTGGAGTGGGTAGAGCTGTTCTAATTCCAGGACCCTGTTTGATGGCGCAGGTCACATGCTCCTAGAACTGCCCTTCCTACTTTTGACTATGAATGAAGAGCAATATAAAAACATTCCACCTTGGACTTAAGTTCACATTCTACTCATAAAAATGAGGAATGTTTAAATATACAGTGCTGTTTTGCAGCAATTTGGAAAAAGTATAGTAATTATCCCACAAATCACACACAGCTATTTGAGTGCCTGGGTTTCAGGTGGCTCAGTGGTAAAGAATTTGTCTGCCAATACAGGAGACACAGGAGATGTGAATTGGATTGCTGGGTCAGGAAGGTCCCCTGGAGGAGGAAATGGCAATCCACTCCAGTATTCTTGCCTGGATAATCCCATGGACAGAGGAGCCTGGCAGTCTACAGTCTATGGGGTCACAAAGAGTCAGACATGACTGAGCAACTGAACACACACAGATATGTTATCATACTTACTTAATACATAACCCCAGATACTCAATGGAATGTGTGACTAAACTGCTGAAGATGTCCAACTGTATTACAGAAAAGATAATGAAAGTATGAATCAGGTTTCGATAGCACCTCTTAACTGAATCAGCTATACTTCTTGGTCTCCCTGAGAATTATGGAACCATCTTTGAAAAGTTTGAAGAATAAGAAGCCAGATCCCTCCTCAGAAACTGAAAATATCATAGTACTAGAACCAGGTGTTTCATTCAGGGCAGCTGGGTTTAACAAACTCCATCCCCAAAAGCAAGAGAAATGAATTTCCTGGACTAGTGGTTGTTCCATTCTAATATGCATGTGAATCACTGGGGATATTGATAAAATGCAGAGTCTGAGTTATGGTGAAGGGGGACCCAAGATTCTGAATTTCCTACCAGATGTCCAGAGATGCCTGTCCTGCTGCTCTGCAGACTACACTTGAAAGGCAGGGCCCTGGAGGAATCAAACAACCACCTGCCCAGAAATAAACCCAGGACAGCTGTACCACTATGCAGTCACTTTTTGTGAGGAAACTAATTACTTTCAGAGCTTTGTATAGTCATTCTGTGGTTATATCATTTTTAAGGAAGCTGTTTCTTTTTTTAAAAAAATTTGTCTTCATACTAAAGGGGAACATAATAGGATGCTCTTCATCTGCTCATCTTGTTTCTGTTGCTTTTTTATGTAGATACATGTGCATTTTCAGGATTGTGAACCAGCCTGCCCTTTTATCCTTTTCAACAACTCAGCTTTTGTTCTTAGAACTCTAAACTGCCATCTGTCAAAAGCTTCTTCCAATATCAGTTTCTGAAAACCCCCCATCTTGCTACCCCCAAAGAAATCACACAATATTTGTATGCTTAGTTTTAGTTCTATGGTTGTTTTTGTTTCATTGCTAAGTTGTGTCCTACTCTTTGTGACCCCATAGATGGTAGCCCTCCAGACTCCTCTGTCCATGGGATTTTCCATGGCAAGAATAATGGAATGTGTTGCCATTTCTTTCTCCAGGGCATCTTCTCGACCCAGAGATTGAACCGCATCTCCTGCACAGCAGGTGGATTCATTACCACTGAGCCACCAGGGAAGCCCAGTTCTATCCTTAAGGGAGGATAAGGTCCTGCAGCCATCTGGAAGTAGGAAAAGATGCCATTAAATGAAAGCCAGTGGGAGACAAGATTGCTCTGATGATGAATATCTGGGCTCCACTATGCTTTGTTGGTTTCCCAGGTGATGCAGTTGGTAAAGAATCTGCCTGCCAATGCAGGAGATGCAAGAGATGTGGTTCGCCCCCCTGGGTCAGAAAGATCCCCTGGAGGAGGAAATGGCAACCCATTCCAGTATCCTTGCCTGGAGAATCCCATGGCCAGAGGAGGCTACAGTCCATGGGGTTGCAAAGAGTCGAAAATGACTGACCAACTAAGCACACATACGTGCTTTGTTACTTAATGAATTTCAAACAGTTTTCAGAGGATGTTTCATGATTATACACATAATTTGCCATTGTACCTTTCTGTGCATTTCTACAACATGAGGCTACAAAGAGATTTTATCAATTCAGAACTTCATGTTAAGAAACAGAATCTTAAAGAAAACAGGGGTGGTCGACCATGACCTTTCAAAGCCATTTGCAATAGTTCATAGACCTCCTCTGGCCCAGTCATGGAAGATTTGTAAGTTGGTGCTTCCCTGGAGGCTCAGAGGTTAAAGTGTCTGCCTGCAGTGCAGCAGACCCGGGTTCGGAAATGGCAACCCACTGCAGTATTCTTGCCTGGAGAATCCCATGGACGGAGGAGCCTGGTGGGCTACAGTCCACAGGATCGCAAGGAGTCGGCACAACTGAGCGACTTCACTTCACTTCACCCTATATTTTCAGGGGATGTCAGTTAGCATTGAAATGAGTTTTTACTGAGAGGATGTGAATGGGTTTGGGATATTTATTTGGTTAGAGCTGGGGTGAAAGGCAGTGGGGAGAATTGTTCTCAAAACTCCATTTTGTGTCCAGAACACCATTGTTGAATTGTTCAGATTAGAAAGGAACAGATGAATAAAGTTGCAGAGATTAAAACCTGAGAGAGAGAATTAAAAAAAAAATTAATTTTCTGTTCTCCACAATAAAGTGAAAAACAGACTTTGTTCCAAGATGAGTCACCTGATAAGATGACCTTGTAAGACTTCCTTTTAATGATATTTCAAACATCCCCACAGGTTACAAAACCCTGGACTCATCACAGGGCTCTTACCTATGCTTGCTTGAGAAAACCACTAACATAAGTTAGAAGAGAAAAGGATATTTCATAGGAAGAAATCTTTGGCCCATACTGTTTATTTTTTTTTCCTCTTTTAAAATATTTTTTATGCAGACCATATTTAAACTCTTTGTTGAATTTGTTACGATACTGTTTCTGTTTTATGTTTTGTTTTTTTGGCCACAAGGCATGTGGGATCTTAGCTTCCCAAGCAGTAATCAAACGCACACCCCCTGCTTTGGAAGGTGAAGTCTTAGCTACTGGACCACCAGGGAAGTCCTGACCCATGGTACTTAGACCACACAGGTGGGGCTGTGGACTAAGAGCTCTGTTGAATTTTCTCTTACCAAAAAGAGCACACAACCAATCTGGGTTCTTCAAACACTGAAATGCGCCTGATCTAAAATGAATGCAGCAAGTTGGTTCTTAAAGCTTTCCCAATCCACCCTGTAGAACATTTAGCCGAGAGCTCTCTGTACACAAGATATGTCTTTTGTGAATTGTTGCCTACTAACAAGCAGATAGAGAGCTGTTGTGCCATTGCTAATTTGTCCCTAAATTAGGATATAAAGAATTGATGAACAACTCAGGCTGAATTTAAACAAGCAACTATATCAGAACAAAACACCGCAATTCGTCTTTCAAATCCCCTCTGCCCAACACTTAAACTTATAGTTCATGAAATAAAGAGGTAATTTACACTTTAGTTCCATCACCCTGTCTCCTCACGACACTCATTTTGTGTACACTAGTGTTTCCCATTAAATAAAGTAATTAAGAGTCATTCAGCAGTGAAGGAAATACATAAGATGTGCTGCTAAGGTACTGAATTATGAAGGAATATGTAGAAAAATAAAACAGCCCTGTCTGTTTTACTGCATTGTATGTGACACATGCATATTTATTTTGCAAAGTCTTTCATAGTATTCCTCAAATAATTAAATTTTACCCCTTTTTGAATGTTGCATTGAGTACTCAGTTATTGCATGCACACATTAAGATCCCAGGTCTTCATGACTCACTGAGTAAAATGTAAGTCCTAAGAAACATGCATTTCAATCATGGAGGTTAGTTCCAGAAAGAATGAGCCCCTTCTTATTGGATGTGTAATGAGTTTTGGTTACTAGCCTTTATAATTTTTTAATCTATCAGAAACTTGATAAACTCATGAACACTGTAATCACATGTGTCTCATTCAGTTACTTCTTTAGGCATTTGAAGAAGGATGTTAAAATTGAATTTCCACTGATAAATTGGAAGAGGGTTGCATGTTATTCTCAGACCTTGTTTCACAAATCATTTCATAAATTCAAATTGTAAAATAAATGAAATTTCAAACAAACTGTTCTTTACAGAATAGTATGCATATGAGTCTAGGAAAAGCACAAAGACAGCCATAGAAAATGAGAGGAAATTCAGTTCTTTGTATAGTAGAAGACTGAATGTTTACCTTAATTTTCAGTTCCTTTTGGGAGGCCATAATCTGGGTTTGGGGGACATATATGAGCTATTACACAATGATTCAAAGAAAAAAAATGGCACACCACAGTACCACCAAAGGTCTACTCCATGCCTGCAGGTACCCGGAAAATGAAAACCTCAAGAAAAGAAGCTTGCAACCATTTACACAATTAAAAACAGTCACGATTTAGCATTCGTTGCTTTTTATTTTGCCTCCATAATGAACAAATTCCTTTTCCTTGAATTGCTCTTTACATTATACCATGATGTAGGAGGGGAAATCCTGGCTGGGGAGGCAGGTAATTCATTTTTCTTATGAGATGTTTTGTCATTTTCAGGAGTAGAATTATAGTCATTTCTACATCTTCTTGATTGTTAAAATTCCTAAAAGGCAGCTCCTACTTCACTACAAAGATACTAACCAAAGTTGAATTCCATATTTCATATCCCAATACATTTAAATTACATATACTCCTATTGTTGTTGGAGTCTAAAAGTTATTTGTATATCGCATACTTTTTAGGTAAACAAATCTCTAATAAAGCATTTTAACCTTTGTTGGAGTAATTTTTTAAAGATTGTACTCAAAGCTAAGTGCCTGAAACAGCTGGCACAAACTGTTCCAATGGAGACTCATTTTTAGATTTGCTTGATTTGAACCTCAGGGCCCTTTAATCTATAATAAAGTCTATAGAAGTAAAAATCCACCTCATCTAGTTTTATTTGCAGTTGTAGACTCTGCTGTTTCACTCAATTCCTTTGCCAGAACTCTTCCAGATTTTACCTCCCAACATCCTTTCCCCATACACACATATTCTTTCCCACTTATATTTATATGTTCCCCAGCTAAACTCAATTAAAATGTGATGAACATTGGATTAAAACTTCATTTAGTAAGCTAATGTGTGCCAGGAGATAGTCAACATCACAGGATAAGTATGGTAAAAATGTTTTTAGTGTATTGATTTTTTTCTAACGTTAAGTAATTATATTCAGCACTTTGTACTAAAATGCACAAAAATACCTTATGGAGAAAATGTTTTAAAAACCATTGGCATAGTTTTTTAAAATAAAACAAGATACTTCAAAGAAACTTCCAGAGGGAGATATTTACCATTTTCTGCCTATGAGAAAATGCGGTGGACAAGTTCAATAAGTACAATACTAGGCATACTATGTTATACCTTGACCTTTCCTTTTCAAACAATATACACTAACAATTTAACTGCATTTATCATAGAGTTTATTATAGACTTCACAGTAAGAAGAGATAAGTAAAATCATTTTAATAAGCCTTCATGGACAGATGAAGAAATGAAGTCCCTGAAAACTTGAATGATCTTTAAATCAAATTCATACAACTAGATATCTACAATAACCACGTGATGATTTATAACCCTGACCCTAGCTCACGTTTTCCCAACTACTCCATAATGCTTCATAGACATGTTTGCTATACTCTCCTATTGCTTCAGAAATCCAGAAAAGAAGGATGACTTAGCCAAGTCATCAGTGACAGAAAGTGGCCTTACCATTGAAGTCCTTCACTGAAATCTGACTCCAGGATAATTTATAAACAGAATTTGGATTGGCAGATAAGTTTGTAAACCCCATTGAGAGGGGCTTCATTTCTGAGGGCCAGTGGTCTAATTATTCTAATGGTGAAGATATTCTGTTGTAGAAAGTGTCTGCTCGGATAGCCCGGGGAAATAATAATAGTGAAGAAGACCAGTGAATGTTTTATTGTCTAAAGGAGAAATACTCTCCCTTTCAAAGCAGTATGCCCATTGTCTTCCCTGGGGGCTGACACTAGTCGCTTTCCTGGATGTGTCCTTATCTGATAAGGGGCAACTGCCTCTCAGCGTGACAGAATGCTAAAGTGCTGCTATTTCTTCCCAATAGCCAAAATCTTCTCAATGTTGTTTATTGTTGTTGCTTTAGCATTTTTCCTGTAAATCCCGCCTGTGGTTACCAGAATTTAGTTCTATATAAATCACCTTTTTAACTGTTCTGCTATTGTAGTAGAAAATAGGAAAGAGTAAAATGTAGCAAATAATTGCTTCTCCAGGGTTTCCCAGAATCATAGCTTCATAGCATGATCTGAAGTTGTATCAGACTACATGCACTCCTTTTCCAAAGGACCATTTCCTTCTCTTGACTGAATCCTTTGCTTTGAAGCTATTTGATGTTCCAGGATGACATGTTACAATGACTGGAATAGACTTGCAAGTTCAGGGAATTCTTACTTTTGGGAATTTGGTTCCACATCAATCATGTAGGTTGAATTTTTCAGTCAGTTAAAGTAAATAAATTTTCGGAGATAATGGTGAGAAATACCTGAGATGTTATTACACTGACTAGCAAGTCAGTTCAATAGATCACCGTGACTGAAACACAAGAAACATTATTGTTGAAGAGTTCTGACAGAACAGAGATATTCCTGTGTAATTTTGGAAGATTTTGAGTGTCATTCTCATCTGAGTCCCTCTGACTTTACTCAGTAGGTTAAGGGAAACATAAATAGTTTGGAAGAAATAAAATTATAATATGCTCCAGTCAGCTTTGGGAAGATAAACCTGGTAAAACAAAGAGGGTATGAAGGTAGCAATAACCCAGAGGAGGGGGGCATTTGTGTTTGTGCTCATTCTCTCATTTGTGTCTGACTCCTTGTGACCCCATGGATTGTAGCACACCAGGCTCCTCTGTCCATGAATTTCCCCGGCAAGAATATTGGAGTGGGTTGTGATTTCCTACTCCAGGAGATCTTCCTGACCCAGGGATCGAATCTGCGTCTCTTGTATCTCCTACATTGGCAGGTAAAGAATTCTTTACCACCTGAGAAAGCCCAGGGAGGCATTTACCCTTTGCAATAATATAGGTAAGAAACAATGATACTCATTCAACAAATATGTGAGTATTTTCATGTTCCAGATTCTGTGTTTTGGTACTATGATGGTAAAATAGACTAATATGACTATTGTCTTTATGGAGTTTACTTTACAGTATCCAGGAATAAACAAAAAGAAAATCTAATTAGTGCTGGGAAAAATAAACAAATATGCAAAATATAAGGTGACCTAGGACAATATACTATAATATGCTGAAGAATGGGATTTCTAAGAAGTTGGTATGTCAGCTAATGTGATCAGTGGGAATCTCAACACAACCAATGCAAAGAAGATATTCAGAGGAATGAGGAAAAAGTTTCGCTTGTCCAAAGTACTCAGAGGGAATCAGGGCAATTGAAACTTAAAAATGATTCTGGAGAGACAAAAAAGGACAGGAGGGAAGTAATCATTAAGAGCCACTGAGGACGTGGCAAAGACAGGATTTCATTCTAAGTGAAATAAGCTGCGATTGAAAGGATAACTGCAAGAGTAGCTCATGCTTAGATTTAAGATTTACTTGGTAAAAAGGATCCCTTTGCTGCTGTGTTAATACCGGTTTGTGGGAAGGAGGTAGAAAAGAAGAGGTGAGTGGTAACTGTCGCAGTGATGTGAAGGAGGCTTAATAAAAATAGACAGGGAAAGAAGTTGTTGGATTTGAGATTGTCTTTTGTGGATAAATTGCTGATGATTCAGAGGTGTGTGTTTAGAAAAAGGGAGTAATACCAGATATCTGGCTTCAGCAACTGAATATATTTATTGAGAAAAATGGGAACAATGAGATGAAGATTATATTTTGGTTGTACTAAGCTTGAGATGTCTGGAAACATCCTCAGAGTGAGAGAAGTGTCATCAGTCATGTGATGGCCAAGGGACCAGGAGATGTCATCCCAATTTCAGAGGTTATAGTGCTTCATCAAACCCTACACTCAAACAGTTCTCTCTGTCCCCCTGTTTGTAGGACAAAAACACTCACATGGAGACCCCTGAGATTTAGACACTCTTTTTAAAATCATATCAACTATGCTGAAATGAACATTATCGCAGCTTTAAGAATATATCCCAGTGGAGATGAAGGGCTTTTTTGTCTCATTTGCCTATTGTTAAATGCTTTACAATGCAATGTTGTCATAGAAGAAATTTTATCAACATTATCAGAACTTACATACCAAACAAGTTCTTTCCCTTCAAAGCAACCCCTTTAGGAGGGTGCATGACCTTATTTCTGGAAACTTCCTTCGAACTTGCCTTAAAAGGAAAGAATACTTTTAAATAACAACAGGTTTTCTCCTCTAAAGATTAACTAATTTTCAGAAACAACCAATATTTCAATAAGCAAAGTATGGTATATAAATTGAGGATCAAAATTAGACAAAAGTTATAAAGAGACTATAAATTAAATAGACGTATTTTCCCACATGGCTAATAACTGACTGAAAAAGACAATTACAAAAGAAGAATTACAGAATAAGTGAAAGTAGTTGCAGCCTCCCATATTGACTCTTGGTTTCTACATAATTGTTTGACATTTTCTTTCTTAATACTTCAAAATCATACCAAACATTTCAACAGATAACACTAACTAGAGTCTATTCCTGTGAGATACTTCACCTTCATTCCACATATTCCTAATAATTACAGCCAGCATTAGCCACCATCTATTGCAAAGATGTTTCTATTTAAATTTATATGAAATGGAAAAAAGAACGTAAGTGAAATTCGCTCAGTCGTGTCAGACTCTTTGTGACCCCATGAACTATATAGCCCTTGGAATTCTCCAGGCCAGAATACTGGAGGGGGTGGCCATTCTTTCTCCAGGGGATCTGCCCAACCCAGGGATCGAATCCAGGTCTCCTGCATTGCAGGCGGATTCTTTACCAGCTGAGCCACAAGGGAAGCCCAAGAATACTGGAGTGGGTAGCCTATTCCTTCTCCAGGGAACCCTCACAACCCAGGAGTCAAACTGGGGTTTCCTGCATTGCAGGCAGATTCTTTACCAACTGAGCCATCAGGGAAGCCAAGGAATATAAACCCTTAGCTAATAGGTTGAGTTCTGTTAGCCATTGTAAAAAAGCAATTTAGCCTTGAGTGACTCTTTGTAAAGAGTTCTCTGTTTGCTATAATTCTGGATCTTTTTCATACATGTTGTCAGGGAAGTTGACAGGCACATTGTGAATTTCATGAATTACACCCAGACCTGGAGAATTTGACCTTTACTAAAATTAGTTTTACGGTAAAGAATTGGTGCTCTGTACCACCTGAGCCTTTTTCCCACAATGAAGACACTACTAATGACTGTGAAGATTTCTCAATGGATTGCAGCAACCAGCATTTAATATCATTAGAGCAAACAGCACCCTAGAGTTAACATGTGAACATTCAAGGGAATACATCTTAGTTCCAATCAAGGATTCTCCAGGGTGACCCAGTGTGTAGTATACCAGTCCACTACTAAGAATTCAAGATGTGCTCAATGTGGCAGATTCCTAGGTTACAGGTTTTGAACCTGCCAAATCTAGGTTGTTTCCTGCTCAATGATGAAATTTACAAAGGACTTACTGTCTAAAGAAGTTGCCTTAGTTTCAAGGTCAATTTGTATCTATTTTTGTGTTTCTCTTATTGTTGTTTTGAAATTTCCCTCAGCCTTGACTTCTGTTTATCCTTCACTGGATTACATAGAGTATCAGGGCAGTCTGTTACATTTATGTTCTCAGTGTATGGTAGAGAGCAGATTATAAACAAACATTTTTGTGGGGGCGCGGCGGCGGGGGGCGGGGAGTTAAGTTTACTGGATTTCAGAGGTTTGAAAAAAATTGTGGCCTGGAACCAAAAGGCCTGTAATTAAAAATCCTATTTGCCATTTAAAAACTAAGTAATCTAAGGGAAAAATTATTTTCTCTCATTACACACTAATTTCTGCAATTAAAATTTTTTAATACAATTTGTACCAATCTATAAAGGCTGTTGTAAGGATTGAATGAGATAACACATATAAAGTCGTTAGTATAATGTGCTGTGTTTAGTTGATCAGTTGTGTACAACTCTTTGTGACCCCATGGACTGAAGCCCCTCAGGCTCCTCTGTCCATGGGGATTCTCCAGGGAAGAATACTGGAGTGGGTTGACATGCCCTCCTCCGGGGGATCTTCCCAACCCAGGGATCAAACCCAGGTCTCCCTCATTGCAGGCGTATTCTTTACCAACTAAGCCACCAGGGAAGCCCTGTTAGTATAACAACTGTGTGCCATTATAATTGAAAATAGTCCTATATATTTTAGCTTTTATCTTGAGGGAATATTATGAATTCATTCCAGAATCTGATGGTTATGGACCATCTCCTCAAATAATTTTCTGGCTTTAACAAGCTCTTCAAAACTGTCCATGTGTAAGAACTGTTCATTAAAATTTAGTTACTTTTTTCAGCTCTACATCATGACTCTGTGAAGTAAAATCTACCTATTTTATAAGGACCAGTCACATTTTTAAGGAGGAGAATAGAATAAAATATAAAATAGGATGTATCTTACATCTTATTTAAATAGGGAAAACAAAGGTAAAAGTTTCATGAAACTTTGTTTCAGGTATTTGTGTGTGTGTTAGGTTTTTCTATAACTTGCATTTTTCAAGGTGGGTTACACTTGAGCATCCTTCAGACTCTAATGCCTAATTTTCTTCTTAGCCCTTCTTGTTCTTAGCTTCTCCCAGTGTCCTTGATTCTCAACCCTTTCCGTTTTTCATTCTACCTTGTCTCTTTGCAAACATTTGAGTGCAATGTGCACATGCAAGTGACCAGAGGGTTAATCATTTAAAAAATGAATTAACTAACTGCAATGATAGTTGTATATTAACCCCATCAGCAGCATAAATGTAATGTTCAGAAGATAAGATGTATGATGTAAATTCTAAGAGTGCCATGTAGATGAATTATTTTAGAGTTTCACTGTAATACTGCACTTAGGCTTTGAACTGGGAGCATGTTATACATGAAATGGATATAACAAGATGCTTCTAGCAACTATGTTCTTCTAGATAACATCCAAATCACCAATTATATTCCACAGCTTGACATGTTACCGTCAAATTTTGCTATGGCGTGATACCTTATAATGAAACTGTAATGAATGTGCTCTAGATGTTTGCAATGAAATTGCTTTAAGCTGATTTGTCCACTTTCCAATCTTGGAACCAGAACCAAACCATGAGTCAAGTGACTCTTCCATAAAACGTAATTCCATTTCTACATTTAAAATGTTTTCTATTTAAATTTTAGACAATCATAGAAGCCTTAAAATTTTGTAGATGATGTAGACATCATCTAAACTCTTTGTCTCAGTGGTCATTAATCTAATTGTCTTCTTCCTAAAAAATTACCTCATAAAAGAAGATAGTTTCTCACTGAGTCTAAACTGAATTATAGCTACATTAACTTTATGGTCCTTAATTATAAACATGTATTAATTGTTACAGAAGTTTATCAATTATTAACATATATCATTTAGTATTTGTAAGAATGTCATTGTTTCATAAGGAAAGACATAAAAATATTTCAGAAGAAAATGCTAGCTTTTGTGTCTTCCTCCTTAGCCTATATTTTCTCTAATTATCACATTAGTCATTGATTTATAGTGAACTAGGATTGGCCTTTTTAGTTACAGTTTAATTTAGTCTAAATGAACTTTAGTCAGCAACATTTTGCTGTGTTTCAGGCTAGAGACATCAGTTAAAAAACATAAAATATTTCTTTCTGATATCCTCTGTGCTCACATTGAAGATTTTAGGTAGATTTGCCAAAAGAATTCCAGAAGTTGAAGGTCATTATTTATTGACTGTCTCTTATCTTAGATGTTTTTCCTATGACTAAAGAATGAAATAGGTGTCATATGATGAAATGAAAACTTGACTAAACTTTGTACTGTAACATCACCCACCCTTTGTACTAAGGATATGGATGTGTCTTGAGGGTCAACATCTTCAGTAAGCTTCAAAATGTTAATGTTCCAGATGTGTGGCTTCTTAATACACTATATGAATAGTTGAAATAAAACAGCTGCCTGTTCATACATGAATTCGAGAAATCAGAAAACCAACCAGTGGTGTAATAAATATTATTTTGTGCATGCAAACTTAGAAAATATAATTTACAGGCATGAAATAGAATTTGTAGCAATGGCAACAGAAACTAAACAACCAGAATACAGTCACATGAGATGGTTCCTTAAAGAGCATTAACTCAACAGTCAGGAAGCCTTAATTTTATTTTTCTTATTGTCATGACGATTCTTGGCTTGTAATAATCTTTTGAAAACTGAACATCAAATTATGAATTTGTGGAACAAATAAAAAAGCAGGATTCATATCGGTTCTATTCAAGATTGTATGTGGGAGCCAAGAGGCTGAAAAGGATTTGCTTTGCAAATAAATAATCCCAAGCTGTGGATTTATTCATAAAACTAATATTTAGGCCACATAACTATCCTTCTTCTAATATCTTAAAATTGAACAATTTTAATTATATGAAGAAAATTATTAAGTCACCTCAAATGATGAGATTCTTGAAAATATTTTTTTTGGAACAAAAATAGTAATATGAATTAGGAAAAGAAAATGATAATTAAGTAGCCTTTAAAAATTGGTATCTTGAGTTTTTCACTTAAATACTATTATTCATCCTCTCATATGAAAAACTGGCAGAATTCTAACTGCAAAAAAAAAAAAACAACTCTGTTACTGTTAAGAGGGATTCAGACATTTCCGTTTCTTTGCAATCTGTAAGGCCTCATCCATGAAAGAATATAACCTGAAGATCAGACTCAACATTGAGAGGCGGGACCATGTTTATCTTGCTCACTGCTGTGTCTCTAGCACAGTTCCTAGTAGTCAGTTCGGTTAATATATTTTATCCCTGTATTTTGAATAAATGAAAGGAAAATACTAACTCTAGGAAAACTGAACATGATAAAAAAAAAAAAGTGTTTGTGGTTTTAATACAGAAGAAAAACATTTCTCCTTGGTATTTTTCCCCAAAACATTCTATTACAAAAGACAATTTCTTGGGAAAACTAAGTGAATTTGTATCAATTTTAGTCCAGGAATTTGTAAAAACTCATGATTTTAAGAATTAGGCTTCTTCTCTCCTCTGATAGGAAAAGGGATAATTGATACCCTAAATCATAAAGTCTTGATCCAAATAAATTAACCAATACTGAACAAGAAAACACCATCTTTGCAAAGTTCTAGATCCTGGGCAAAACCAGGCTCATCTTGGGTAAAATTTAAAAAGGAATTTTAACATACCCGCATGGCTTTCCCAGATGCCTCAGTGGTAAAGAATCTGCCTGCAGTGCAGGAGACCTGGGTTTAATCCCTGGGTTGGGAAGATGTGCTGAGGAAGGAAATGGCAGCCCACTCCAGTATTATTGCCTGGGAAATTCCAGGGACAGAGGAGCCTGGCAGGCTACAATCCAGAAGGTTTCAAAAGAGTCGAACACAGCTTAGTGACTAAACAACAACAACAATGGTATCTTGTCACCTTGAGCCTCTCTGATTCTGCTTCATCATCCTAAATCTTTCACTTGTGCTTCTGTTAAACACATTGAAGGGTGAAGGGCCAGTTTTTGCAGTGATTCTGCAGACAGTGCCCCTGCCTGATTGCTTAACCCAGAGACTCTCAAAAACAGCTTAATACATTCCGAAGTCTGTGATAAATATTTTTAGTTATCATAGTAGCAAAATTAAATAACATGGACAGTAAATAAGCTTTTCATTAAAGTATTTTTTCTATTTTAAGATCTGCTCTTTATTACAAAATACAGTTTCTTTTATAAACTACCAAGAATACTGGAGAGGGTAGCCTATTCCTTCTCCAGGGGATCTTTCCGACACAGGAATCAAACCGGGGTCTCCTGCATTGCAGGCAGATTCTTTACCAACTGCACTATCAGGGAAGCCATTTATAAAATAATGGTGATATTAAATGTTAGGATGTTTTTTACTAAAAAAAATTAATAAAGTTGGAAAAATTTGTTGTCACCAAGCACAAATAATTCAAAACATAGGCAGCTGGTAATATTCAATAGAAAAACACATTCTGAGACTGAATAAAAAGAAAAAAAGAGAAAATGTTACATACTTTAATGCAAGAAGGAAATAAGATTAAAGTGGTGAATTTCAGTATCTCCAATTATAACTGTCATTGCCTATTGAAGGCAGAAGGTCTAAAAGTGCTATGAATGCAGTTATTTCCTTTTTTGTTCATCTTTTCTGAAAGTCCTACTGTCTCTGGTACTTCTGTTATGAATGGAATTCAACTATGTAAAAAAATGAATTTATTTTGGAGAATAAAACTAGGCTTCTTTCTCAAATACTTTTTCTTTATTTGATTAATCCATTTAGACCTGACCAAATTATAAAGAAAACTCTTACAGTATACTCTATATGCTGTACTAGACTGCAAGAAAAAGAAAATGCCACTTATTCCAAAATAAATAATCCTCTATTTAAGTCAAGGGCTTATTGCCATCTTATATTGGATTTTAAGCAACTTAAAACTGATGTGCCTGAGTTTGTTTTAAGAGTACTCAACATATGTTAAGTCTCTCTAGAAGAATGGTTTAATTATTAAGACATCAACTTAAAAGTTTAAAGTTCATGTAAACTAATAAATTTACAGTTACAGGATTCTTTTTTAAGAGAGGGAGCCTGATGCTACTTCAAAATAGATATGACAATTTTTCTATGGGATAATCAAATGGGAGTTTTTACCCAAAGATTATTTACCAAGGATTATTAGGTAATTTAGTTAACTAATTAATTAATTCATGTAAACACATTATGTATAGTTTATCATTTCCATTAATAAGTAAGCAAATACATTAATAAAATATATTCTACTTTTCTACTGTATTCAGGAGATTATAGTGGAATCATGTAATACTGAGGCTAATTTTATTATTTTATTCTCTCAGGTTTTCAACTTAACTAACCTAACTCTTCTATTTCCATGCACACACACACACACATGCACACACACTTTAGGTCCCCTTTCTTTATATTGAGGTATTTGTGCTAAACCAAACCAGTGTATGCCTATGTTGTCAAAATTGAAAAAGATAATTTCTTGTGGACACTGTTAATTTTCAGATACTAATGTAATGTTTATTTTGTACCTGCTATCAGTACTAGAGCAAAATCAAAGAGAAATAAATGTAAAAACTTTAAAAGTCTTTGAAATCAAGTTTAAGAAAAATAGAATATTCAAAAGAAAAGTAGTGTGTGGGTAATGATATAAATGACAAGTTTAGGGAGGGGACTGTCAAAAGGAAAGAATAGAGAGAATCCTGACCTGGACAATAGCTGGTATTTAATCTTTTTAAATCCCTCCGTTTTCTTCATGTATGAAATGAGGATACTAATAACTATAGAGCATGATCATCCTGGTGATTGGAAACAAGGCACCTTAAATGTCTAGCACTGGACCAAGCATATGCACTAGAGTCAGCAAATAAGTGTTTATTATTAGTAATGATACTTCTAAGAATGTGGGTTCCTAGTGGCTCAGTCGTGTCTGACTCTTTTACAGCCGCATGGACCCACCAGGATCCTCTGTCCATGGGGATTCTCCAGGCAAGAATACTGGAGTGGGTTGCCATGCCCTCCTTCAGGGCATCTTCCCAACACAGGGATCGAACTCAGGTCTCCCACATTGCAGGCAGATTACTCATGAGCCACCAGCGAAGCCTAAGGATACTGAAGTGGGTAGCCTATCCCTTCTCTAGGGTATCTTCCTATCCCAGGCATCAACAAACCGGAGTCTCCTGCATTGCAGGCAGATTCTTTACCAGCTGAGCTACCAGGGAAGCCCACTTCATAGCATAAAGAGTTACATTTGTATTTAGTTGTGATCTTTCTCCCTTCAACCTACCCCTACTCTGGACACTTTGTTTAACTTCTCTTGTGACCCCTATGTTCACTCAGCCTTGATTATTTAATGCTCCATAATTAGTCAGTGATCTGTATGAGGGCAGGTATGATTTGCTCATGTTTGCATCCTCCACTGTGGAGTTCCTCCAACTTTAATCTAGTGAGAGATCTAATTAATCTTGCCATGACGACTCAATCCTGGCTCAGTAGGTCGCGGTGGGATTCTGAGATTCTGCATTGTCAGCAATGCTTCTGGTTCCTGTGACCTCTCTTTGAGTATCATGACCCTACAGCACTTATACCACTACTTTGTATATGGAAGACATTCAATAATGTTTCTTGAAATAAAAAGATACTTTGAAACACACAATTTAAATTGTCAGATTAATTATAGAAACAATCATTTGGAAGATATTCAGAGGAAGGAACTGCAGGAAATTTTATGAGTGTTTGCCCAGGTTGTAAAGAATTACAGAAATGTGAATGGTCAGAGTGAAGAGCAAGCAATTCTAGGCTTGAAGAACATGAGCCAAATCGTGGAGAGGGCACAACACAAACAGGGTTCCTAGATTAGCACAGCCAGTTTGCCCAAAGTGTAAGGTTTAGTTCAGAACGAAAATAAGTTGGAGCATGTCAGTTGATGCAAATGTTTGACTGATAAGCAATGGACAAATGTAGAGTTTTTGAGCTGCCTGTAAAGTGATCATTATGTTTTTAGGAAAGTTATTCTTGGTGGTGGTGGTGTGTAAAATGGTTCAAGAGAAAATGGAAGATGGGAGGTTCAACAATTCTTAACTCCAGCTTCTAACTGTAAAATTAAATTAAACATCCAAGATTTAAATTTGACATCAAATAAGACATCCTTACATATCATTCCTTTTGCTATGTTAAATCACATTTCAACAAAATTAGAAGAATCAGTATATTTCAGTCTCAAGATAAAATTGTTTCATGAGTCCTTCTACCAAATAGAACACATTAATTATGATGTGACTTTCCTGAATTTGAGCACCTGCAGACTTTTGAGATCTTCAACAACTTTACCACCAAGAAGAAAAACTACAAAAATAACTTATGGCATTTGATTGGGAGACTCATATTTTGGCACATATTGTTAATATTCTCGTATTTAATAATGTAATTAAACAGCTAATATATGGAATTACTAATAATCCATGAGAGAGTAAGCCAGTCAGATATTTTCCATAAAAATTAAAACATAAAAAGAGAACATGGAATTGTCTAATAAACTATTTAATGAAAGGATTAGTCATGTTCGGGTTAGCAGTTTTATTATGTTGTAAAAGAATCAATTCAAGTGTTGATCAAATTTATAAAGTTCACAGTTGAGAAAATCACTCATTAATGTATATCTAAAAGCATCTAATTTCAATTTTGCCCATTATGTGATTCATTCCCCTGGGGGGGAACTAAAATGAAACTTGGCCTATATTGTATCATTTTAACATCTAACTATAGTATATAGCTGCCATAAAATTAACCAAAAACTAGCCCTCATAAGTAATGTCTAAGATCAAGTGATTTAGCGTATTGTATCACTTAGAACCAATGAAGCAGAGTAAGTAATTGGCAGAAAAAAATTTTAAAAAAACATAGTAAAATAGCGAAGCAAGGCTGCTGCCATTAACAGAAAAATGTAGTGATCTCATTAAAGACAATGCATGCAGTCTCCATTCCAATTTTCACATCTCTGAATTTTTCTTAAGCTTTGCAAAGATACTATCTACTATCACATAATTTTTAACTTAATGTAAATGTAAAATAAGAATATATTCTAGAACTTTATTATAGGTTTCTTATTTATGTTGCAGTGTTCCATATACAGTATCAATATTTCAGTTGATTTCTTGCTCCCCTCTTTCCTAATCTGAGATAGAATCATTCATTTAATTCAAATAGAAAAGCTCTCAAGGTAAGAATCCATTAATTCATACACTATATGAGGGAGAAAAATTTATTTTACTTGTGGAGAGCTCAATAGAAGTCATGAAGAAATGTAAAGATTATTGGAATGAGACATATCCAGAAGCATATCTATGCTTTACAAACTGTGAATCTGACTGAGAAATTCATGTTAATTACTTTCTACTGAGAAAGTTGGGGGAACTGTGAATGTGTTAGACAAAATCAAGAACACATACAAAAAATGAGAATTTTGGATTCATTGCTGATTTCACTTTTGCATTTTATCACTTATTATGATAAATCCTCAATATTTTGTCCTAACCGCAAATTTAAAAAGAGATGTTTTAAACTACCTTTATAAAATTTCTCTGGGAGAATGTAATTTTAAACATGAAGGAAATGGCAACCCACTCCAATATTCTTGCCTGGAGAATTCCATGGACAGTGGAGCCTGGCAGGCTACAGTCCATGCGGTTGCAAAGAGTCAGACATGACTGAGTGACTAAAAATAAAAATAAAAAAAAAATTTTTTAAAGGATATGCTAAGGGATAAAGATTCACTTCATATTTTGTGACTTTTTCATCTAAATCAGGAACTTATTTTCAATTTTTGTAACAATGCTTATACTTATAGCTTTGTTTTAAGTTTAATATCACTATTAAGAATGTGTGTTCTACACCAATATTTAATCTTTACTTTTCTTGCATTTTCTGTTTTATTGCCTTATAAATAGTTTGTAACTTTGTCTGATCCACTTTTATTTCTACATAAAAAAACAAACTCTAAGAAGAATGTGTGCTAGATAAATAATGAAAAATTTATTGAAACCTTCTTTGCCATTAAGCATGATACTGGGGAATCCATTGAAAAAGGGCATGACCTCTTTTTTTCAACTATCATTTAATCCTTTTGAGATGTAACAAGGATTCATAAAAGTAAACGCCAATTATCATTCTGTGTATTTCTAATGAAATGTAGGTTAAAAGAGTAATCATAGCTAGGTGGTACTAACCAAGGTGATCCTGCAGTTAATGAGTTTTGTGAAGAGTTCGTGGGTGGATAGTTGCAGTGTGAGTATCATTGTCAATCAACACTATTTATTTCCAATGATAGTATCAAAAACTGGCATATCTCTAAATCAGTCCATATTTAATGGCACCACTCTTTTGTTTGAATACTAGAATTTATTTAAAAATAAATGTTATTGTAGCTTCCTCTGTACATTAATATGTAACTGTCTTTAAGATTCAAAAGCTGATTAATTGTGTGATCTTGGGCAAATCATTGCCTTTCTGTTTGTAAGATTTTCTCCCCATTTTTCAAAAGGAAATTAGAGTTTTTGCCCTATGCAACCCATAATGTTCTTTGAAAGTGCAAATGAAGCTCACAGTAAATGTTTTTTTAAAGTGTGGTACACAAAAGAAATATATCACTGTAAGAATCTCTTACAGAAAACCTCATGCTTGTTTGTTCATGATCCCCAAGTTCCCATCTGGTTCTGTGATACATGTTAAACAAAGCCTCTGTCTCTTTGAGTTTGTCTAATATTTTATCCAGAGCTGGTCAACATTGACTCCCATCTGTGCACAGAACAATTTTCATCATATATACCACAAAGCTATTATATTCTGATATAACTTTGAGTAAGCATTTGGTACAGTAGGGACCTAAACAGAACTGGAAATTGAACCCACTGTTTCCACAAATCCTTATTAAGTATCTGCAGTGTGTCCAGCTTCACACTTGTCATGGGGACACAGAAAAGACTATGCCTGTCTTTCTGGGTCTTTTCAACTAGTTGAAGAGAAAAGCAGATGAACATAGGCTAACATCCTATTTTCAATATGATTATTTTAAAAATGACTAAAGGAGAAATATTTATATATTTTAGCAAAGAGTTATTTGATTTAAAAGGTTATAGTAGAACTCGTGAGGTTGATTTATGTCAGTTTTTCAAAAAATGTCTATTTTAGAAGTCAAATTCCTATTAAATATTACCCACTATAGTTTATTTCAGCTCTAAAAGAATTGTTCTTTAGTTTGATTCACTTGACTATGCCCTTGTATCAGTCACATTAATAAGCTTTCAGAGAGCTTAACTCTTCTATTGAATTAAGGTAATATGGTTGGTCTATGCTGTAGTTTAAGGTGGGACGTTTATGGCAATGTCCCAAATAGTTTAATCAAAGATTTTCATGCATATAGACTTATACCCAGTGTGCATGTTAGAACTGGACATGGAAAGACAGACTGGTTCCAAATAGGAAAAGGAGTCCATCAAGGCTGTATATTGTCACGCTGCTTATTTAACTTATATGCACAGTACATCATGAGAAACGCTGGGCTGGAAGAAGCACAAGCTAGAATCAAGATTGCCAGGAGAAATATCAGTAACCTCAGATATGCAGATGACACCACCCTTATGGCAGAAAGTGAAGATGAAATAAAAAGCCTCTTGATGAAAGTGAAAGAGGAGAGTGAAAAAGTTGGCTTAAAGCTCAACATTCAGAAAACTAAGATCATGGCATCTGGTCCCATCACTTCATGGGAAATAGATGGTCAAACAGTGGAAGCAATGTCAGACTTTATTTTTTGGGGCTCCAAAATCACTGCAGAAGTGCAGTCATGAAATTAAAAGATGCTTACTCCTTGGAAGGAAAGTTATGACCAACCTAGATAGCATATTAAAAAGCAGAGACATTACTTTGCAAACAAAGGTCCATCTAGTCAAGGCTATGGTTTTTCCAGTGGTCATGTATGGATGTGAGGGTTGGACTATAAAGAAAGCTGAGCACCGAAAAATTGATGCTTCTGAACTGTGGTATTGGAGAAGACTCTTGAGAGTCCCTTGGACTGCAAGGCAATCCAACCAGTCCGTCCTAAAGGAGATCAGTCCTGAGAGTTCATTGGAAGGACTGATGTTGAAGCTGAAACTCCAATACTTTGGCCACCCCATGCAAAGAGTTGACTCATTGGAAAAGACCCTGATGCTGGGAGGGATTGGGGGCAGGACGAGAAGGGGACCACAGAGGATGAGATGGCTGGATGGCATCACCGACTCAATAGACATAAGTTTGAGTGAACTCCAAGAGTTGGTGATGGACAGGGAGGCCTGGTGTGCTGCAATTCATGGGGTCACAAAGAGTTGGACACAACTGAGCAACTGAACTGAACTGAACTGAACTGAGTGTGCATGTACATTTATAACCAATTACATATAATATTAAAACCACCTATAAATGTATTATAAATAGGTGAGGAAACCATCCACTTATTTGCATATGCCTAATAATTGCTGTTTCCTTTATGCCTTTGGTGGAGAAGTCTTAATGAATCCAAAGTCAAAACTTGAATCTACAATATTTGGCAATTTGAGAAATTAAAGAAAAATATTTGTTAGTCCTGAAAGTTTGATATAAAAAATACACACTGGTTCCAGAAATCTTTGACCCTGTAGATATAATGGCATATATACATACATACATGTATCCCCGATGGCTCTGAAGGTAAATAATATGCTTGCAATGCAGGAAATACAGGAGACACCTGTTCGATCCCTGGGTCAGGGTGATCCCCTGGAGAAGGAAATGGCAGCCCAGTCCAACATTCTTGCCTGGGAAATCCCATGGACAGAGGAGCCTGGCAGGCTACAGTACAGTGGGTGGCAGAGTGGGACATGACTAAGCTACAGTAACATAAAACTATTTTATCTATATGTCGATATAGATATTTTAATCTAAGAAGCACTGATGGCAACAAATGTTCAAATATATGGAAAGGAGAAAAACCAGATTATAAGACATCAATCCATTATGAAGCAGTAACTACCTCAAATTATTAAGACAGAGGTTTCAATCACTTCTTCTCATGAGTTGAGAACAAGGTGGGGAAGCTAAAGGTGTAAAACCAAACAAATGTGCAAGCCAAAAACCCATGCTATTTTCTGAACACAGAGTGGAGCCCAGGCACTCTTAGAGTTACTGCATCAAACACAAAGAGAGAAAATCAGTGCAGACATTCCCCAAGCTCAAGGGAATGTGCACATTACCAGACACTGAGGCAATGTCAGCTGTGGTGCTGCCAACCAACTGTGACTGTCCTCACAGGAAATCTCTTCTTAGGTAATTTCAAGTTTTTAATGACTGTTTTTCCAGGTGAATAAGTCAGACTTTGAAGCAAGGTACACCAACAAACTTGTAATTGAAAGGACTAAGAATGCCATTTCCCTTGGCACCTACCTGTCATAAATAAGAATACACTATTGAAATCAGAACTAACAATCTCCCTGTTGGGGAGAAATGTTTCAAACTCCAGTACTTTGGCCACCTGATGCGGAGAGCTGACTCATTTGAAAGGACCCTGATGCTGGGAAAGATTGAGGGCAGGAGGAGAAGGAGGCGACAGAGGAAGAGATGGTTGGATGGATTCACCGACACAATGGACATGGGTTTGGGTGGACTCTGGGAGTTGTTGATGGACAGGGAGGCCTGGTGTGCTGCAGTTCATGGGGTCGCAAGAGTCAGACACGACTGAGCGACTGAACTGAACTGAATATGCCTAGGAATTCTAGAGGCTGTATGAGGAGCATATTCCACAAGCTCAAGTACCCAGTTTCAGCCACTACATAAATGGATATCACCCCAAGGAACTTCTATAATTAAATATGTATTTACCACGGTCACTACACCATCACTCCTTTGCAACTTTTCTGAATCAATTCAATAAATTTTTGGTGTGCTCCTACTTTGTGCCAGGCATTGTTCTGGTAAAACTCCAGTGATAAACCAAAGTCTCAGAATTCAGGGACTTATATTCTAGATAATGGGTGAGGATTATGTGATGAATATGACGAAACTATTAAGAAAAATGAGTGGGGTAAGAGAACAAGTGATATAGGAGCTCATGGAAGAGTGTCTGATAAAGTGTTATTTCAGGAATAATTTAAATTAACTAAAAGAAAGAGCCATGTGCATATCTGTGAGAAGAATTTTCAGAACAGTAGTTGTTCAAGGGCCCAGGAGCAAGAAACTGCTCAACCTATATGAATATGAGGAAGAAGGCTCAGGTTGGTCTAGAGAAAGAGGAAAGGACAGGATGAATTGGGATTGGAGAAGACAATGCAAAGTAAATGATGTAGAACTTGTAAAAACCATGCACAGAACTTTTGATTTTACTTTGAGCAAGGTCAAAATTAATCAGATGTATATTTTAAATGAATTACTCTGCTCATTGAATGATAAACATATAAGGAGTCAAGATGGAAGTTGTGCGTTAGTTGGAAGACTATTACAATAAATAGTACAGGTGAGAGCTGGATGGCTCCCATTGGTATGGTAGCTGATGTGGTTAGACTAAGCAAGATTCTAGATATATTTGAAGGCTGTTGGAGGAACTGTGGTATGTGTGTGACAGAAGGACTAAAGAATGATCCTAAAGTTTTTAGTCTGAACAACTGGGATAATGGAGCTATGTTGGAATAGATGGGTGGAAACTAAGTTTGGTTTTCAACATACAAAGTTTGAGATGTCAACTGAGCATCTAAATTAAATGTTGATGAGGCTATTGGATATAGGAGTCTGGAGTTCAGAGGAGAAGTTGGGTCTGAAGTTATAAATGTGGGAGTCATCGGTGTACATAAAATAATTAACAAAGAGGGAGTGCACCAAAGCAAAGTGCCAGCACTGACATTTAAAGAAGGTAAGACAATGGGCCAATGAGCATATGATCTTGGTATTTCCCTCATTGAAGGAGAAGTTCTCAAAGAACTATAAACCAGTTGTTTTGCTGTGTTCAGCATTAGTAGATAGGCATGTAGATAGGCAATTAGCAAGTCACTTTCGTAATGACGGGGCAGACAGACCCATGCATTATTGATCCCAATACACTGAGATGGTTACTCTTTGGCCAATACAAATTCATTGACATTTGGGAGATGATCAAGGCAGTGTAGTGTCTCATAAAAAGAAACATGATTCAGAATCTTGGTGATACAGACAGTGATATAAAGAATCACAGTTGCTGTTGCATTTCTTTAATGTACAAAAAGTTTTCTTTTTCTCATGCTATCCAAAATTTTAGATGTCAGTTTCCATTGTTCTAGTTATAGAAATGGATATTTCTGTATTATTCAAGCAAGTCTATTTATTCAGACATGAATGGCAGAGAAACTATTATACCGAAAGTTCAGGTCTTTTTACTTGCCAACAACTTGTTTTAAATATTTTTATAAAGGCACTGTTAGGAAGCATAATAAATAAAAATATCCGTATAATACTAGTCAAATTGTTTCTTACTGCTTATATCATTGCTTATATCTTATTGCAATATCATTAGGGAAATCTCAAAAGAATGAGAATTACGGTACCTCTCTTAAAGGCTATTGAATCATACGTACTTTTCACAATATAGTCTTCTAGGATAAATGACATGAGTTTTTAAATATTTAGGTTAAACTTTTGCATTTTCATTTGTTGTTCTGTTAATATGAAAATTATTCTTGCCAGAAGCAGACTACAATGATATTTTAAGGGAGAAATTGAAATGAGGTATGTGTGCCTGCTAATGCTATGAGAATAGTGCTAACTACATCTGCTAACTAAATTTGCAAATTAGAAAATCTTTGGTTTAGTGATCACAGCAGCCTTAAGGATCTGCAGTTTAAAAGAGATTAGATGTATTTCTAACAACTGCTTCCAAAGCTGTTGATAGAAAAGGAAATTAATGCCTATTATCTTGAAAAATGTCTGAAAATTTTTTCATGGTAATATTTTGATCCTTTTTTCATTTGGATGACATTGAATCAAACATAGGGTATCATAAAATATCACTTTTGCAAGCTTAAATAATATATTCTTACAATCTATCAACTGAATCATTATCTATCCAACTCTTTTTTTCCTGAGATGCTGACATACTTGTCTAGAACTAAAACCATGAATATACTAAAAAGTAGCCTTGCATTTAGATAGTTTTAACATTTCTATTTGAGGCCCAGTGATTTTTTAAATCAAAACTAGGGTCTAAAGTTATTGAAGCTCATTACTTTGCAAAGGCTTAAAATAATGTCAATGTGAAAGACCACATTAAAAATGTAAGCGTTTATATTTTTTTCACTTTTTAGGAAGATACACAGAGAAATCAACATTAGAGTTTTCCTCTGGCAGGAAATAAAATTGCATAGTCTACTAGATACAATGCTTTCTAAAACACATATTTAACAATTTTTTGGAGTTGGAATTCTGGACAATATTTGAAAGGAATGACTATTGTTTGGACATAGATTACCTTTTATAGCTATAAGTCGAAAATATTAAAAAGTAACTTTATGTGTGCATAATTCATTTTATCAGTTTCTAATAAAAACATCAAGTACCAATAAATTAACCTAGAAATGGAGATTATGAATCCTTCATTATACAAATGTATAAATTCCCTTTTGAAAAATTCTTGCAAAGGAACAGAGAAAAATTAAAATGATAGGTACCCTTTGTGGTCAGTATTGTCCTCATTTTATTCATGTCTTCACTATGTTGTGGATTCAGAAAATCAAGCCATTAAGGCATCATCTCAATTCATGACGTCAGGGCTTCCAATTTGATTGCAGGTTCTTGTTAGTACTCTAAAACCTCCGTTTTCTTGGAGGATAAATGGATTTCTATATATTTTTAAAATCTCTCTGGGACATAACGTGGTTTCTATATGATTAGAGAAAAACAGTTCCAGTAAATTGTATTCATGATGCAGCATCTAATATTAAAGTCTCCTGATTTTCTATTTCTTAAAAAAAAAAAAAGGTGCAGAATATCTCATAATTCTGCAATTTGCTATCATTAGGATGTAATTTTAGCAATATATATGCACACATGCTGAACAGTGAGAAACAAGGGCATACTTCCAGAAAACAAATAATTCTGTCTTGCATTTGTATATACCTTGCATCTAAGAAACTGAAAGTAGTTAAAATAAATGCAAATTTAAAGCCAGAGATAACAACCTGTAACTTACAGTTACTGCTTTCTTTAGAGAGGTGAAGTACATCACATGCAGAACAAGTAACTGGCTCTGTCTGGAATTATTTGAAGAGTGAGTTGAACATTCTGAATATTTATGTATGGCTTCCCTGGTAGCTCAGTCAGTAAAGAATCTGCCTACAATGCAACAGACGGGTCCAATCCCTGGGTCCAGAAGATCCCCTTGAGAAGGGAATGGCAACCCACTCTAGTATTCTTGCCTGGAGAATCCCATGGACAGAGAAGTCTGGTGGGCTACAGTCCATGGGGTCGCAAAGAGTCAGACATGACTGAGCCACTAACACACACATACACACACATGCACACACATATTTACTACTGATATATGGAGGTGTTTCCCTTTCATTACAAAGTGAGAAAAAAATATTATTTGACCAAAATTTCCCATACCGCCCCTGTTTTATTAATTTGATTTTACTAAATAATAATAACATGAGTTACTTATTACCTTCTTTATATGTCTACGTAAATTAACCCACTAAATCATTACACCATCACTAAGTATTGTTATTTACCATCTCACAGATAAGGAAATGGGTGTGGAAATTTAAGTAGACAGTGAGGATCTGGGGTTAATATTCTGTTCTGCTACCTTTAGAGGTAGTCTTTGAACTAAGAAGGACTCTCCTTCTGGGAGTCTGCTGATTAGTTGCCATCTACTGATTGGCTCTCTATAGTCTGTTTGCAAAGAGACACCAGGATTACCTCATCACTGACCAGGACTCACTTTCTTTCACTACATTAATGTGAATCTCCAATCTTTGTATAAGGAGAGACTTTAAAACCTGCAGAGAATCTTAAACTGTTAGTCCAGCTACAAGAAAAATAATTCCATTTGTAACAGCACACTTACAGGCTTGACTATCCAATGTAAATCACACAGATAAAATTTTTGATTTATTGTCATTTCAAGTATTGAGAGAAATGTCTTTTTTTCCTTCTCAGAGAAAAGAGAAATTGAGAGGCGGTAGGGTTAAGGATATCTCTCTTTCATTTTAAATTAATTGGCAATTTGCTCTGAGAACTAGTTCTTTCACTGGAGCTGTGGAAAGAAGGGTTATAAAGTTTCTGTTTTTTGGCAAACTTGGCAGGTAGATCTGAAGAGACTAGTCTGTTAATCTGTTCGACTAGACTAGACTAGTCTGTTAGAGGAAGCTATTTATCGATGCAGAGAAAATATTTTTCAAGCACATTAAAGCCCAACCTGAATCTGCCTTCTATTTATATAAAGAGAGACCAACTCTAATGCTGGAATTTAATGGATGGTCAAGAAAGAGCAATAAGCGTGCTGTTTCCTATGGCAATGCTGTAATATTAGAGTCAAACTTAACAGGCTTATTGGAATTATCTCATTTAATTCTCCCCTAGAACTCATGAGGGCTATTATTTCTCCTTTTACAGATGAAGAAACTGAAGTTAAGAAAATTTAAGTGCTTTATCAAAATTACCTGAAGACTGTGGGCCCAAGACTGAAACCCAGAGAATTTAAATCTATAGCCCATTTTCTCAACCATTTTACTACTCTGAATTTATCATATCGTATAAATGAGAAAACTAAGTAGTCTCTTCTGACAAAATGGCAACTTTCACATTATGGTCAAGAAAATCTGTAGCCTGAACTTATATCAACCTTATATTCTCTAGAGAATATGTTCAGTTTTATATTGAGTAACATAGCAAGGATTTCAAATCTGAGCATTGGGCATGCAACTTGAAGCTATTTAACATAAGGAAAATAAATTATCACAGTTGCATAAAAATATATAGTTATAAAGTCAACTTTCTAAATAGTACCTAATATTGCCATGATCCTTGACATTTGTAGAATCTTTTTATTTTAGACAGTGTAATATTGATCTAATAGATAGACTACAAAATTTAAATCTACAAATTCTAGACTTGTAATCCAGCCTTGGGTAAGAAACACTTTTCAACTCTTTGAGCCTCGGTTTCTTTGTTCATAAAAGGTGGGTATTACAGAAACCATAACAAACATTAATTGAATAACAATACTTATCATAATGCCTTTTCACATCAAGATTTTGTTTGTAAGTTTAAGGGAGAAAACATGCTGTGAACACACTAAAATTTGATCCAAGGATTGGATAGTATTACTTTTCATTTCTGTCCCTACTCATATGTCTCAAACACATCTCTTACTTAGTAAGACCAACACTGAACTGCTCCATTCACCATGCTTCCTGACACAAGGATTGGTACTATATACACTAGCTACTCAATCCAGAACCCTAGGTGTTATGCTCATGAGAGACCTCAATTTATTTGCCACATCCTGTTCTTCACCTAGTCTGTTAAATGAACCCCAGATAGCTCCCAGAGCTATCCACCGTAACTTACCATCATTTCTCATCTGACACTTCTGGTAACTCCTAAGGGACTCCTCACATTTTTCTCTTGCTTGCCTCCTGTCTATTCACTTTGCATCCAAAGTGAAACTTTAAAATTACAAAAGTGACCATGTTACCACCCTACCTAAAACCCTGTAATAGCTTCCCACCAGCCATAGGGTGAAGTCTGTCCATGTTGAGATCTCACGACTCTCAACGGCCCCCAGTCCATCCTTACCTCAGGCTGCTCCCCAGCCTCCAGATCTGGATGTCAGCAATTTTGGAATTTGCTGCGAAAGTACCTCATACCACCTATTCCTCACATCTTGGCCACATGATGCTACTGTCTTATCCTGAAATAGACTTACCTCTTCTTTACTGGTATTATCCTTGTTGATCCTCAGAATCTATTTATTGACACCATCCCTTAACAGGGAATTTCCCAACCGCTCAAACCAGGTTAGATCCTCCTGCTAGCTGGACTCTAATACCTTCTACTTCCCTGCTAAAAATACTCATGACATTTAAGTTTCTTGTTTCGTAAACTTGCCTGTCTTGATCACATCTGTAGCCCTAGATTCTAGAGCAGATCATTCATAAATATATTAATATTCAAAAATGTGTGATATAACAGAAAAATGAATGGATAAAATAACACTAAACATTCAGTTGGCTAGGATAAGAATCAGCATATCTCATCTTGAGACTCATTGGAAGGACTAAGTACTGGCTGTGGGTGTTACCTTGACTTGTCAAAATTATTAGTGTCTCATTATAAAGTTTGAGGGTAAAGATAGTATCTTATTCTCTTTATCCTGAGAGCCAGAAAGATGTTATGAACATTATAAGAACTACAGAAACACTCATAGATGTAAGGGATGAGGTAAGCTTCTTTGTTAAAATGTGAAAGAATGAAAATGCAACAGAGATTACATAATTAGATAAGTGTTTGTAACTTCCCTCAGAATAGACACCTTGGAGCATATATGCTTATTCCAGGGATGCCTCCATTTTTATGATACTTGAGATTATTATTTTTTTATTGTATTTGGGTTAATAAAAATTTTCTTCATAATATCTTCAACTATTGTAAGTATTTGAGCTTCAATTATATCTTTGAATTTTTAAACCATGCAAATTTAAGAGCTGTGAATGGTGAGTATAATTGCAAGGGTAAAATATTGTTTTTGAGTTTAAGGAAAAAAGAAAAATAATGAAACTGAATTTCTTGGATGAGTCTTAAACTAGACTCTCCAAGAACAATTCTTAGAGTTTCAAAAACATTTAAAACAATGGAACAGGAACGCTTCAAATGACAATATTTGTTTGCTTGCCCAGGGATGGGTATGTTTATTTAAAAATCAATTTCTGGACTAAAGGCATTTATTATTAAGCTTGAAAACACAGCTGTGGTCTTTCTATTTCAGAAGTTACTATCTTCTGTTTGAGTAAAGTGGTTTCTGGGCCTCACTTCTAATTCTACAGCTATTCTCTTGATTGATGGGTTTATTTATTCACTGATATATTTAGCAAATACACAGTGATCAGAAATTATCCGTTAGAGAATGGATATGCAACAATGCCCTAAAAAATAATCTTATTTTGGGTAGTGGGAATTAGGACAAGATCCAAGATTATAACCACTGACAACAGAAGTCAAGGCACATAATATCATTATGGAGGTTTAGTGAAAGGAAGAACTCAAGCTAGCTGCAAAATCTTCATTACTGTTATATAATAAGCACTCTTCTTCATTATGAAATATTTATGCTTGTGCTAAAGAGTCTAGACCATGTTTCTTTGTATTTTAATAATGCTTCATGGGCTATGTTTGCTGCGGATGCTATTATTTTTTGCATAATTAAGTAATGAAGCAATTAGCACAGCAGGCACATGTCAACTAGATAGTGGTTAAAATTTGTGATTAACTAGATTTTTTTTGCTGTGTTTGCCAATATTCTCCTTCTTATCAAATGAAGCTGTACTTTTCTCACTGTGAAGAGACTGAGTTCCCACACAGTTGAAGCTTTGCCTGGATAAAAATGCAGCTAGATAAGATTTAGCAAAATGCCTTGATGACTTGAAAGAGAATATGAAAGAGCTGTCTGAACATCTGTGAAGGAAAATACTAAGAACATCATTTAGGTTAAAAAAAAATAAAACATAATAAGCATTTCACAAGATAGTTCAGTTGGTGGCTGATTCCTCTGTAATCCACCTGGTAGTAACACAGTTCTTCATTTCTTTTACGTGATGCCTAAACACCCTCTGGCAAGTTGACAACCAAATACTTTACTGATAAGGACTTTAGAAAAGGCGGAGGAACCAGAGATCAAATTGCCAACATCCACTGGATCATCGAAAAAGCCAGAGAGTTCCAGAAAAAAACATCTATTTCTGCTTTATTGACTATGCCAAAGCCTTTGACTCTATGGATCACAATAAACTGGAGAATTCTGAAAGAGATGGGAATATCAGACCACCTGCCTCTTGAGAAATCTGTATGCAGGTCAGGAAGCAACAGTTAGAACTGGACATGGAACAACAGACTGGTTCCAAATGGGAAAAGGAGTATGTCAAGGCTGTATATTGTCACCCTGCTTATTTAACTTATGTGCAGAGTACATCATGAGAAATGCTGGGCTGGATGAAGCACAAGCTGGAATCAAGATTGCAGGGAGAAATATCAATAACTTGAGATATGCAGATAACACCACCCTTATGGCAAAAAGTGAAGAAGAGCTAAAGAGCCTCTTGATGAAAGTGAAAAAGTAGAATGAAAGAGTTGGCTTAAAGTTCAACATTCAGAAACTAAGACCATGGCATCCGGTCCCATCACTTCATGGCAAATAGATGGGGAAAGAGTGGAAACAGTGGCTGACTTTATTTTGGGGAGCTCCAAAATCCCTGCAGATGGTGACTGCAGCCATGAAATTAAAAGATGTTTATTCCTTTGCAGGAAAGTTATGACCAACCTAGACAGCATATTAAAAAGCAGAGACATTACTTTGCTAACAAAGTCTGTCTAGTCAAGGCTATGGTTTTTCCAGTGGTCATGTATGGATGTGAGAGTTGGACTATAAAGAAAGCTAACCACCAAAGAATTGATGCTTTTGAACTGTGATGTTGGAGAAGACTCTTGACAGTCCCTTGGACTGCAAGGAGATCCAACAAGTCCATCCTAAAGGAGATCGGTCCTGAGTGTTCCTTGGAAGGACTGATGTTGAAGCTGAAACTCCAATACTTTGGCCACCTGATGCAAAGTGCTGACTTGTTTGAAAAGACCCTGATGCTGGGAAAGATTGAAGGAGGGAGAATAAGGGGATGACAGAGGATGAGATGACTGGATGACATCACGGACTCAATGGACATGAGTTTGAGTGGACTCTGGGAGTTGGTGATGGACAGGGAGGCCTGGCGTGCTGCAGTCCATGGGGTTGCAGAGTCAGACACGACTGAGCCACTAAACTGAACTGAACTGAATGACTTGCTGAACTATGAAAAGGAAACCTGGTACTTACAAATTCTATTTTTGTGGCTCCTTTATGTAAACTAGCTGGAAAGAGAACACAGTTTATCCACAATCAAGATCTGCTGTATAATTTCATTCAACAGGCATTCCTTATGAACCATTCCATGCGAGCACTTTACTCTCTGAGCCAAAGATTAGTAAGAAGTTGTATCTGCCCTTGAAGAACATACAATCTAGGCAAAGGAAGCAATTAGATTTGCTTCAGAGTTAAGTCATGTTTCAAAACACATGTCATAACTGCCAAAACATGTTTGCTAAATTTTGATGAGTCCCAGTTCTCGAATTGGAATGAGATGGTTGGATGGCGTCACTGACTCAACGAACATGAGTTTGAGCAAACTCCAGGAGAAGGTGAAGGACAGGAAGTCTGGCGTGCTGCAGTCCATGGGGTTACAAAGAGTCGGACAAGACTGTGCAACTGAACAGCACCACCAAGAGTTCTTGAATTGAGTCTCCATAACTTGCCATCTGGCTTTTTTTTTTCTTTCCAGAGACTTCAAAAGAAGAGTCGAATTAAAGAAGAAATTGGAAAGGATAGTATAAAGAGTTCAGACATGAAGGCTGAAAATCAAGCTCCTCCTCTGCTTCTTACTTGTTGGATTAATCCAAAACTTCAGAGTCCAAAATACATGGATGATAATACTAACTGTGCTGCCAAAGTACAGTGGGTAGTAACCGAACTCAAAATAGATAAAGAATTTAAAATGGATACTGTTTTTCTTCTAGTTTTATTGAGATATAATTGACATGACTGAGTGAGTGTAAGTTGCTTAGTTGTGTCTGACTCTTTGCAACCCCACGGACTATACAGTCCATGGAATTCTCCAGGCCAGAATACTGGTGGGTAGACTTGCCCTTCTCCAGGGGATCTTCCCAACCCAGGGATTGGACCCAGGTCTCCCACATTTCGGGATTGTTTACCAGTTGAGTCACAAGGGAAGCCCAAGAATACTGAAGTGGGTAGCCTATCCCTTCCTCAGCAGATCTTCCCAACCCCAGAATCAAAATGGGGTCTCCCACATAGCAGGCAGATTCTTTACCAACTGAGGCATCAGGGAAGCCCTATAGTTGACATAGAGCACTATATAAGTTTACGGTGTACAACATACTTATTCAACTCACATACATCATGAAATGATGACCACAAGAGGTGAACATCCATCTTCTCATATAGATACAATTTTAAAGAAATTACTTTCCCTTGTGATAAGAACTCTTAGAATTTGCTCTCAATAACTTTCATGTGTAACATATAGCACTGGAAATTATCAACGTTGAACATTCATGACTGGTACTTATTTATCTTAAAATTGCAAGTTTGTACTTTTCAATTATCTTCATCTAATTCCCCTTCCCCCAAACCCAGCCTATGATAACTACATGTCTGATCTCTTTCTATGATTTTGTCTGTTTCAGAGAGCTTCCCTCAGAGCTCAATTGGTAAAAAAATCTGCCTTCATTGCAGGAAACCCCTGTGCAATTCCTGGGAAGATCCACTCCAGAAGGGATAGACCACCCACCCCAGTATTCTTGGGCTTCCCTTGTGGCTCAGCTGGTAAAGAATCCACCTGCAGTGCAGAAGACCTGGGTTTGATCCCCGAGTTGGGAAGAGCCCCTGGAGAAGGGAAAGGCTCCCCACTCCAGTATTCTTGCCTGGAGAATTCCATGGACTATATAGTCCATGAGGTCCCAAAGAGTCAGACACGACTGAGAGACTTTCACTTGTCTGTTTTTGAAGTGTAATTGACCTACAATACTATGGTAGTTCCTGGTATACAATATAGTGAATTAATATTACTATACATTTCAGAATGATCATCATGACAAATCTAGTTTTCATCTGTCACCATTAAAATTGTTGTTGTTGTTGTTCAATCACTAAGTCATGTCCCCGTCTGTTACCCCATGGACTATAACACACCAGTCTCCTCTGTTCTCCACTATCTCCCAGAGTTTGCTCAAATTTATGTCCACTGAGTCAATGACGCCATCCAACCATCTCATCCTCTGTTGCCCCCTTCTCCTCCTGCCCTCAATCTTCCCTAGCATCAGAGTCTTTTCCAGTGAATCATCTCTGCATCAGGTGGCCAAGTATTGGGGCTTCAGCTTCAGCAACAATCCTTCCAGTGAATATTCAGAGTTGATTTCCTTTAGGATTGACTGGTTTGATCTCCTTGCCATCCAAAGGACTCTTAAGGATCTTCTCCAACACCACAATTCTAAAGCATCAGTGCTTCAGCACTCAGCCTTCTCTATGGTCCAACTCTTATATCTGTAGCATGACTACTGGAAAAACCATAGCTTTGACTATATGGACCTTTGTTGGCAAAGTGATGTATTTGCTTTTTAATATGCTGTCTAGGTTTGTCATAGCTTTTCTTCCAAGGAGCAAGAAAATAAAATCTGTCACTGCTTCCACTATTTCCTCTTCTATTTTCCATGAAGTAATGGGACTGGGGGTTTCCCTGGTAGCTCAGCTGTAAAGATTACACCTGCAATGCAGAAAACCCTGGTTCAAATTCTGGGTCGCAAAGATCCCCTGGAGATAGGATAGCCTACCTATTCCAGTATTCTTGGGCTCCCCTGGTGGCTCAGATGGTTAAGAATCTGCCTACAATGCAGGCAACTTGGGGTTCGATCCCTGGATTGGGAAGATTCTCTGGAGCAGGGCATGCATCCCACTCCATTATTCTTGCCTGGAGAATCCACATGGGCAGAGGAGCCCGGCAGGCTACAGTCCATGGGGTCACAAAGAGTTGGACACGACTGAGAGACTAAGCAAACACACGCACACACACACATACACACACACAATGGGACCAGGTGCCATAATTCTAGTTTTTGAATGTTGAATTTTAAGCCAGTTTGTTCACTCTCCTCTTTCACCCTCATCAAGAGGCTCTTTAGCTCTTATTTTCTTTCTGCCATTAGAGTGATATCATCTGCATACCTGAGGTTGCTTGATATTTCTGCCAGTAATCTGGATTCCAGCTTGTGAGTCATCCAGGCTGGCATTTTTCGTGCTGTGTTCTACATGTAAACTGGGTAACAATATACAGCCTTGAAATACTCCTTTCCCATTTTTTAACCAGTCCACTGTTCCATGTGTGGTTCTTACTGTTGTTTCTTGACCCATGTACAGGTTTCTGAGGAGACAGGTAAGGAGGTCTGGTATTCCCATTTCTTTAAGAATTCTCCACAGTTTGTTGTGGTCCACACTCAAAGGCTTTAGCGTAGTCAGGGAAGCAGAAGTAGATGTTTTTCTGGAACCTCTGGCTTTCTCTACAATCCAGTGAATGTTTGCAATTTTGTATCTGGTTCTTCTGCCTCTTCAAAACCCACACTGTATATTTCATACCTGTGACTTATTTATTTTGTAACTGAAAGTCTTTACCTCTTAATCACCTTCACCTAGGTCTCTTTCTTTGAAAAGTATTAATCTCATTCAAAATTTTTCTTTAATATTTTTTCATTTCTCAACTATCTCTAGGCAACTTCCACTAAAGGAATAAGAAGCAACTCTGGTCTGATTCTTTCATTGGGCATCAACAATAGCATACAAACACAGAAAAGGTTTTGTTTTTGTCCATTTCTGACATAAGCATTAACCCAGAACCACAACTTATCTAGCTGTTTCAATGCCTATTTTATAATATGGATAAATAGATTAACTTGATGTAATCACTATTTAGGTGAAAAATTCTTTAGTTTTGGTAACTTGGGGCTTCCAAGATGGCACTAGTGGTAAAGAATCCAGCTGCCAATGCAGGAGACATAAGAGACATGGGTTCAATCCCTGGATTGGCAAGATCCCTTGGAGGAGGGCATAGCAACCCACTCCGTATTCTTGCCTGGAGAATCCCATAGACAGAGGAGGCTGGCAGGCTACAGTCCATAGGGTCACAAAGAGTTATACTGAAGGACATTTGCAAAGGACACAGCTGAAGCGATTTAGCACACATAGCATGCACTCATGGTGACTTTTTACTATGTCACAGTTAGAAAATATGTCTTCCAAATTTCTTAAGAAAATTAAAATGCTTGAAATGTCTTTATACCTATCAATAGTCTGGAGAGTTTGATAGCCAACACAGAGTTCTGGAATCTATTTGGAAGAGATTAGCTCTTGGGTGGCTTTTGCTGAGAGTTTGAAAATGAAGACCCAGTGGAATGCTTGCCTGCCTCAAAGCCAAAATAAGTATAAAGAGGCAGACATTGGAAGATAACCATTCTTTAAAAATATAAAGACAACTGATATAAGAAACAGTAAAACTGAGATATTAGGTCATATTGGCTTAAGTGACAGAGGAGAAATAAGTGGCTGCAGAGAAGTTAAGGTCAGAGCAAAATTTTGACAGGTTCATTTTGGATTAGGGCCTTCCCTCACAATTTCTTGGTTGTGTGCTGCTAAAGAGCCTACATGCTCTCAAGCTTTCTTATTTTGCTGATTAAGTCCAAAACAAAGCAATGGGGAGCTGTAAAACATCTGCAGTGTGGACTCTCCATGACTGCCGCTCTACTTGAGCTTTCAGAGACTTGAAATCTGTAAGACACACTCAACCACAAGCCAATGAGGGACAGACATGGTCAGGATAGTAGATTTAAGATGACTCTAGAGCTTCTTAATGAAAGTGAAAGAGGAGAGTGAAAAAGTTGGCTTAAAATTCAACATTCAGGAAACTAAGATCATGGCCTCCAGTCCCATCACTTCATGGCAAATAGATGGGGAAACAATGGAAACAGTGACAGACTGTTTTGGGGGGCTTCAAAACCACTGCAGATGGTAACTGCAGCCATGAAATTAAAAGACGCTTCCTCCTTGGAAGAAAAGTTATGACCAACCTAGACAACATATTAAAAAACAGAGACATTACTTTGCCAACAAAGGTCCATCTAATCAAAGCTCTGGTTTTTCCAGTAGTCATGTATGGGTGTGAGAGTTGGACTATAAAGAAAGCTGAGTGCCAAAGAATTGATGCTTTTGAACTGTGATGTTGGAGAAGACTCTTGAGAGTCCCTTGGACTGCAAGGAGATCCAATCAGTCCATCCTAAAGGAAATCAGTCCTGAATATTCATTGGAGGGACTGATGCTGAAGCTGAAACTTCAATACTTGGCCACCTGGTGTGAAGAACTGACTCATTTGAAAAGACCCTGATGCTGGGAAAGATTGAAGGCGGGAGGAGAAGGGGACGACAGAGGATGAGATGGTTGGATGGCATCACCGACTCGATGGACATGAGTTTGAGTAAGCTCCAAGAGTTGGTGACGGACAAGGAAGCCTGGTGTGCTGCAGTCCATGAGGTCACAAAGAGTTGGACATGACTGAGCAACTTAACTGACTGAACTGAGGGGTATGCCAGTTCCATAATAGATGCAGTTAGGAAACTAATTTGCAGGGAGTTCCCTGTTAGTCCAGTGGATAGGAGTATGTCTTCCAATGCAGGGGAAGCATGTTGTATCCCTGGTTGGGGCACTAAGATCTCCCATGCCACGAGGCAACTAAATCCACAACTGGAGAGCCCACACACCACAAGTAAGATGATGCAGCCAAAAATAAATAAATATTTAAAAATACTAATTTGCAAAAAGGAGAACTTTCCCTGACCTCTGGGGAGAGATGTGGATTCTCTGCATAATTAATAACTAGACATTTACTTTGTAAACTGTCAAGTTTATTCTCTTGAGTGTTCTATTTTCTATTTCATGTAAATCCTAAAAAGGCCCTTTGGACAGAATATGATATTAGCCCTTAGGAGAGGGGTAGAGATGATGTATGTATAGTTCTCAGTGTGATGACGAATCATTTCCTCCCTGAGATTTTGAGAATAATAGGTCCTATTTGGAAACAGTGCTTTCACACTGAGGAGGTTCATGTACCTCCCTCTACTTCAAAATGAAAAGTGCTGTCTGGATATCAAAAGAGTCCTTGCACCCAACAGGTGCTTCATACATCCTTTAGGCTTGTATAGCAATGAAAGATACCATTAAAAGCGCCAAAGAGGTATAGATTATCTACAGTCGTGCCCCACCCCCACCTTGAGAGAGAGGGCTTGTAGTATTCATGTGTGTGCCTGTGTTTGTGTGTGAGTGTCTGGAGTGAAGGGGGAGAGAGAAATTGATTTATGAATATGAAAAACAAAAATATATAGGTTATCACGTTGCCAGATTCCTCTGTAGAGATATTCTGCTGCAAATGTTTTTTAAGCTCATTTTCCCAGAATGAATTTTATAGAACAGTTTTCCTTGGGTGCCTCATTTATACTTGAAAGAACTTCAAATACTAGCATGCACACAGGATTACTGAATAAGGCCTAGAGAAAGAGATACGGCAGCAACTTTGATGGCATTGATTTGGGGAAGAGATCTTCTTGGCAGCAGAGGACAGAGAAAATTCTATCATTTTTTCTGTCTTTATTCAGAGAACAAATACAAGTGAAAAAGAGTAATTCTGGAACAGCACAGAATCAGGAGGCCTGCTTTTGTGGTGGGATCTTAGGAAACTTCTCCTTTCAGTATGATACATTTTTAAGTAAAAGAGAACAAAGCTTAAAAAACAGTAATGCTGGTCTTTTTATAGTGGATGAAATTATTCCTTCCAAGAAGAGGGAGGGCTATGGACCTCGGTCCCTTTGCTTTAAAATATGCTACCATCAGCTCTAGGAAGGAACAGTGCTAACTGTTAATTCTTGCATTCTTCTCATGAGTGCTGGTCATTTACAACAGCATGGGCATAGTGGCTTTTTAAGGATACCTGTCTGTAATGCTGAAATACTAGACACATAAATCAGGATAGGAGAGATATAAGCAAACTTCACTCCAATCTTCAGTAGCAGATACAGGTAAAGAATGTATCTAATTCAACTCACCCATCCTTAAAACTGAACAGTGTGTCTGCCTGCTTTGTTATGTGTTTGAGTTAACAACAGTGAGCATTGAAAACTAAAAAATACTTCACACAAAGAAATTTTTCTACCCCCTGGGTGGAGTTTGTTTCAATAGCTTAGCATCATTAATATCCCATTGTATATTTAAATATATTTTTGTTTACCTAATAATCTTAATTCTAAAAATATAGAAAGGTAAATGTTCCTTGGAATTCTCATGCCCATGTGTATGCATTGCACCACTTCTGCCACATTCATTTTTCAGACTTATGGATATTTTAAATGTAGCTTTTTTAATAACATTGAATGCTTTCAAAGATTGATTATTCAGCAGTATTTCTTCCTTCCCTCTGTGGTTTTAGCCTACCCTGTGGAGTGTGTTGATGAAAAGTCTTGTAATATATTGAGCCTTCACTGGAATTTATTGTCCTTTTTAGATGACACATATAAATATCCTAAATGAAATGTTGGCGCCGCCATCAAAGTACTAAAATATGTCATCATTCCTCTCCAGCAATTTCATATTTTACGTGTATTTGATGTTAATGTGAATGTTATATTCAGGCTTAATAAATATATGGTAAGAAGAAAAGTAAATGTCAATAGGATCCTTGAACCCTTTTCATTAAATGGTTGTGTTGCATAAAAATACATCATAAACATAAGAGGCATCATAAATCTTATTTATCAACAGTTTATAGTTCCATATATTTAAGTGATTTATGTTTGTATAAATGTATATTTCCATAGAGAAAAGTCTAAAGTTATAATGCAAATGCATAAAAACATGTCTCACAAGAGAAAAAGTCTTATGTTCGTTGCTTTGTGAATTTGGTTATTACTAATAGCTCATGGTATAAATCCTTCATTTGGCTTCTTGCTCTGAAAGATATAGCCCAGTCACTGGAGCCATCTAGCTGAGGACCAGGTTGGTGATATGATTTGCATTTTTTCTGTGTGGGCTGTGTTTCTCATAGGAGGATTACAGAGTGAAGGCAAGGGAAAGAGAGTTGAGAAATGTCCCTTCTACAACCAATATAGAATATCTAATTACCCAGAGAATTCAAATGGAATCTGATTGAGGTCCTCAGGGCTTCGTCTAGGCCAACTGCTTAGTTAACCTGGAAGATCCAATTACCTTGACTCTGTAGATCTGGCATCAGCTCATTATGGGCTGTCATTTAGCAGCCCCCAGCGAATCCTATACTGTTGAACCCAAGGAGAATACATGAGAAACTAAGATGGTCTTTCTGGGACAGCTGTTCCAAAAGGCCCTGTGCCCTCCCAATTCCCTAGAGCAAGCAGGGAAGATTTCTAAGCAAGTTTTTCCTTTTAGAGACCAAACTAATCTGTGACCTTGTGTAAATCACATTGATCATGGACATTTTTCTCCATGTTATCTGCCTCTCTTTTCCACTGGGTACGTGAGTCCCACTGACTTTAATAGGATTTGTGAGTGGACATCCCAGGAGAAAGGACCACCAGATACAATGGGTTGATAGAAATATCAGTGTCAATGCTTCATATCCATGCAATGACATGAAATGAAAGAAGACATTATTAATGTCATTATTATATCACTGAATTAGATATTCCTTGTAAAATAAAAGTTCCACCCAGCCCAGTGACTCAGTAGGTAAAAAGAATCTGCCTGCAATGTAGGAGACCTGGATTTGATCCTTGGGTCAGGAAGGTCCCCTGGAGAAGGAAATGGCAACCCACTCCAGTATTCTTGCCTGGAGAATTCCATGGACAGAGGAGCCTAGCTGACTACAGTCCATGGGCTCACAAGGAGTCGGACACAGCTGAACGACTGAGCAAATAATAATGTCATTATTATATTACTGCATTGGATATCCCTTGTAAAATAAAACTTTTATTAAAACTTTCCTGAGCATTTTTTATTAGTTTATCCATTTGATACTTAAAAATCCAATTGCAAAAATTTCCTGGAAAGTATGACCAGTGTTCTGCATAATGAAGTGTAAAAATGAAAAATAATGGTGGGGGGAGGAGAAAGTGTTCACCTACTAATATGTAGCCTGGGAAATCAGCCATTGTCATTCACTAAGAAGATTAGTGCTCATAGAACTTCCCTGTCCTAATCGTTGCTGGGATTTTGATGCCTAATTTAACTTCATATAACACAAATATTACTGAATCAGAATTAATTAAAGCACTTCTGAATGTTTGCTCTGGAAAGCATCTTTCTAAGGGACTTCACTTTTTTTTTTCCATATCTTTGTGGCAATTGACTATTGCCAGGTGTTTTTGGTTTTTTTAATCCTTTCCCTCTTTGTATCACAAAAAGATACCAGGATCAAAGATACTGATCTTGCCCTCAAAGAGAAATCTACAACCAGATCTGTCCATTCATCTAAAAAAAAAAATGCAATTTTTACTGTGTAAAAATTTTAATATATGGATGTCTCAGTGTTAAACAACCTGCCTGCCAATGCAGGAGATGCAGATTCAATCCCTGGGTCAGGAAGATTCCCTGGAGAAGGAAATGGCAACCCACTTCAGTATTCTTGCCTGGGACATCCCATGGACAGAGAACCCTGGTGGCTACATTCCATGGGATCACAGAAGAGTTGGGCATGACTTAATGACTAAACAACAGCAACAACATAAAATACACATAATTTATATACACTATTTTGTACATTAAATGTTTGTATTTTATAAAATATCTTCTTATATAAATTTTATTGTATAAAATACTATGTGGCTTTCATTAAATACTTTCAAGAGAAATAAAGATATTTTGATGCATTTTAACAGCCTTTTTTCTTTTCTGTTAGATATTCCTCCTCTTTAAGTCAGGAACCATGTTTTATTATAATAATGAACATTTACAAACCACCTCAGAATTTACAAAGTATTTTCACATACATTATCTTTTTATATCTAACTATCTGTGTATGAAACAGTCATTGCAGATTAAAAAACTGGTTCTCAAAGAGGTTGAGTGTTTTGCCAAGGTTATATACCTAGAAAATAAAATGCTAAGACTTCAAGCATGTTTTGTGATTCCAAAATTGCATGGTTTTTTTCCCATAATATATGTTAGAAATTCTATAATAAAACCTTCACTCTATGAAAATGATAACTTCCATTGTACGGCATGCTGCAGGTTTCAGAGCACAATATTCCATAGTCTCTGTCATAAAAATCCTTCCAAACACAACTAGCTTAACCTTTGCACAGTAAGAGTGAAACAAAGTTTGATAATTAAAGGAATAATAGATTGAGTAGTATCTATCAGAATTTTTGCTGAATAAGGCATCATCCTCAAAAGCCTTTCTGTATTTCACTTATACTTTTTTGTGCCTAAGTAAGGAACTAAGAATATTAGACATAGGAAATACAGTTTTAATCTCATGAATTGTATTAATATAAGAATAAAATGTAAAAGTAGGTTTCATATGATAGGCTGTGATTTCTGAACATTAACATAGAATAAGAAATATACTGATTTGTAAAGTTAACTTCATCATATAGTATTAAAACTTCCATATATTTGTCAAAGCTATTAACTTAGGAAAGCAAGCTCTGTTTCGGTGTGTATGACTTGATCAAACTAGTATTTATATCTTTAACTGTACAATGTTTTATTTTTTATTTTTTTAATTAATTAATTTTTTAATATTGTAGTGCTTTTGCCATACATTGACATGAATCAGCCATGGAGTTACATGTGTTCCCCATCCCGATCCCCCCTCCCACCTCCCTCTCCATCCCATCCCTCTGGGTCTTCCCAGTGCACCAGCCCTGAGCACTTGTCTCATGCATCCAACCTGGGATGGTGATCTGTTTCACGCTTGATAGTATACTTGTTTCAATGCTATTCTCTCGGAACATCCTACCCTCGCCTTCTCCCACAGAGTCTAAAAGTCTGTTCTGTACATCTGTGTCTCTTTTTCTGTTTTGCATATAGGGTTATTGTTACCATCTTTTTAAATTCCATATATATGCATTAGTATACTGTATTGGTCATTATCTTTCTGGCTTACTTCACTCTGTATAATGGGCTCCAGTTTCATCCATCTCATTAGAACTGATTCAAATGAATTCTTTTTAATGGCTGAGTAATATTCCATTGTGTGTATGTACCATAGCTTCCTTATCCATTCGTCTGCTGATGGGCATCTAGGTTGCTTCCATGTCCCGGCTATTATAAACAGTGCTGTGATGAACATTGGGGTACACGTTTCTCTTTCAGATCTGGTTTCCTTGGTGTGTATACCCAGGAGTGGGATTGCTGGGTCATATGGCAGTTCTATTTCCAGTTTTTTAAGGAATCTCCACACTGTTCTCCATAGCGGCTGTACTAGTTTGCATTCCCACCAACAGTGTAAGAGGGTTCCCTTTTCTCCACAGCCTCTCCAGCATTTATTGCTTGTAGACTTTTGGAAAGCAGCCATCCTGACTGGTGTGTAATGGTACCTCATTGTGGTTTTGATTTGCATTTCTCTGATAATGAGTGATGTGGAGCATCTTTTCATGTGTTTGTTAGCCATCTGTATGTCTTCTTTGGAGAAATGTCTGTTTAGTTCTTTGGCCCATTTTTTGATTGGGTCATTTATTTTTCTGGAATTGAGCTGCAGGAGTTGCTTGTATATTTTTGAGATTAATCCTTTGTCTGTTTCTTTATTTGCTATTATTTTCTCCCATTCTGAAGGCTGTCTTTTCACCTTGCTTATAGTTTCCTTTGTTGTGCAAAAGCTTTTAAGTTTCATTAGGTCCCATTTGTTTATTTTTGCTTTTATTTCCAATATTCTGGGAGGTGGGTCATAGAGGATCCTGCTGTGATTTATGTCGGAGAGTGTTTTGCCTATGTTCTCCTCTAGGCGTTTTATAGTTTCTGGTCTTACATTTAGATCTTTAATCCATTTTGAGTTTATTTTTGTGTATGGTGTTGAAAGTGTTCTAGTTTCATTCTTTTACAAGTGGTTGACCAGTTTTCCCAGCACCACTTGTTAAAGAGGTTGTCTTTTTTCCATTGTATATTCTTGTCTCCCTTGTTGAAGATAAGGTGTCTGTAGGTACGTGGATTTATCTCTGGGCTTTCTATTCTGTTCCATTGATCTATATTTCTGTCTTTGTGCCAATACCATACTGTTTTGATGACTGTAGCTTTGTGGTATAGTCTGAAGTCAGGCAGGTTGATTCCTCCAGTTCCTTTCTTCTTTCTCAAGATCGCTTTGGCTATTTGAAGTTTTTTTGTATTTCCATACAAATTGTGAAATTATTTGTTCTAGTTCTGTGAAGAATACCGTTGGTAGCTTGATAGGGATTGCATTGAATCTATACATTGCTTTGGGTAGTATACTCATTTTCACAAATTGATTCTTCCAATCCATAAACACGGTATATTTCTCCATCTATTTGTATCCTCTTTGATTTCTTTCATCAGGGTTTTATAGTTTTCTATATATAGGTCTTTTGTTTCTTTAGGTAGATACACTCCTAAGTATTTTATTCTTTTTGTTGCAATGGTGAATGGTATTGTTTCCTTAATTTCTCTTTCTGTTTTCTCATTGTTAGTATATAGGAATGCCATGGATTTCTGTGTGTTAATTTTATATCCTGCAACTTTACTATATTCATTGATTAGTTCTAGTAATTTTCTGGTAGAGTCTTTAGGGTTTTCTATGTAGAGGATCATGTCATCTGCAAACAGTGAGAGTTTCACTTCTTCTTTTCCTATATGGATTCCTTTTATTTCTTTTTCTGCTCTGACTGCTATGGCCAACACTTCCAAAACTATGTTGAATAGTAGTGGTGAGAGTGGGCACCCTTGTCTTGTTCCTGACTTTAGGGGAAATGCTTTCAATTTTTCACCATTGAGGGTAATGTTTTCTATGGGTTTGTCATATATAGCTTTTATTATGTTGAGATATGTTCCTTCTATTCCTGCTTTCTGGAGAGTTTTTATCATAAATGGATATTGAATTTTGTCAAAGGCTTTTTCTGCATCTATTGAGATAATCATATGGTTTTTATCTTTCAATTTGTTAATGTGGTGTATTACATTGATTTCTTTGTATCAAAGAATCCTTGCATTCCTGGGATAAAGCCCACTTGGTCATGATGTATGATCTTTTTAATATGTTGTTGGATTCTGTTTGCTAGAATTTTGTTAAGGATTTTTGCATCTATGTTCATCAGTGATATTGGCCTGTAGTTTTCTTTTTTTGTGGCATCTTTGTCTGGTTTTGGAATTAGGGTGACGGTGGCCTCATAGAATGAGTTTGGAAGTTTACCTTCTTCTGCAACTTTCTGGAGGAGTTTGAGTAAGATAGGTGTTAGCTCGTCTCTAAATTTTTGGTAGAATTCAGCTGTGAAGCCATCTGGTCCTGGGCTTTTGTTTGCTGGAAGATTTCTGATTACAGTTTCAATTTCCGTGCTTGTGATGGGTCTGTTAAGATCTTCTATTTCTTCCTGGTTCAGTTTTGGAAAGTTATACTTTTCTAGGAATGTGTCCATTTCTTCCAAGTTGTCCATTTTATTGGCATAGAGTTGCTGGTAGTAATCTCTTATGATCCTTTGTATTTCAGTGTTGTCTGTTGTGATCTCTCCATTTTCATTTCTAATTTTGTTGATTTGGTTCTTCTCCCTTTGTTTCTTAATGAGTCTTGCTAACGGTTTGTCAATTTTGTTTATCTTTTCAAATGAAAACACAACCCAAAACCTATGGGACACTATAAAAGCAGTGCTAAAGGGAAGGTTCATAGCATTACAGACTTACCTCAAAAAACATGAAAAAAGTCAAACAAATAACCTAGCTCTACACCTAAAGCAACTAGAGAAGGAAGAAATGAAGAACCCCAGGGTTAGTAGAAGGAAAGAAATCTTAAAAATTAGGGCAGAAATAAATGCAAAAGAAACGAAAGAGACCATAGCAAAAATCAACAAAGCTACAATGTTTTATTTTAAATGTCTATGAGGGCTATTAGGGAAATAGAATACTACATCAGGGTTTGGGCTTCTCAACAAATGAGAAACCAAAGTCCTTTTTAACACCAAACATAATTGGAAGACTGACAATAATAATCACAATTTTTTTTAAAAAAACTTATGTCAAATATACTTCCTATTTTATATTATGCACATGGGACACTACAAAATAATTATACAAAATACTTTATAGAAAAATTTTAAATACTTTTAGGAATTTCCTGGTTGTCCAGTGGTTAGGTCTCTGTGCTTTCACTGCTGGATCCCAGATTCAATCCGTGGCCAGGAAATGAAGATCCTGCAAGCTGCACAACATGGCCAAAAAAAAAAACTTAGCCATGAGTGAAACAGAAAAACATTTGCTACCTATTCTCAAAAATAGAGAAAGTTTACATAGCATATTCATTTTTTAGTGATATAAATTCAAAGAATCTTTAAAATAACAATTTTATAATACAATGCCAGTATAATACTGTTAGTTTTCTATGTTATTATATTATTAGCTATTTTCAGGGCATATTACTGGGAAAAACATAAGTAATCTAGGCTATTTCCTCATGTTATCTCACTCAAAACCATCTCAAAATTAACTGGTGAAAGTATATATGTTTCTAAAGTGAGACATATTTAAATGTTAACTAACTCATATCCTAGTTTTTAAAAAACTGAATGAAATCTCCTTAGGGACACAATTTATGATGTTTGAGAGTTTAGAGTAATATTTAAAGGCTAAGACAGGAATTTCAGAATATTGTATATTGAGAAAGATAATATGGTAAGTGTTAGATGACTATTATATACGGGAAAACCATTCATTTCAGGGAGATTCCTGTTTTTAGCTCTCCTGGAAAATATATTAGTCACATACAGAACTTAGTTCCATTTCTGAGGCCCAGAGATTCCAGCCAGGCTCTATTAACAAATAAAATTTGAGGATTTGAGAATGGTAGATGCTGTAAATGATAAACCTGTTAGCTTTTCAAAGGAAACTGATAGGATAAATGATTTAAAAATCAATTTCCAAACCCCTAAAAAAGAACAAAGTGCCAGGAAATGCCCATATTTCATTTCCATAGTACTAAATAATGTTAGCGTAATATATGTCAAAGCAAAGAAATCATTAGCAAAGATTTTATTTCTGGTCAAAATGACAGCATCCAGTTTTGTCTCAACTAAATTAAATGTTCCTTGTAGGCAGAAAATGTTTGTCTTTCCCACAAAGATAGAGATATACACATCACAAATACCCACTTCATAATTTCATGATGGCTTTAGGTTTTGTTTACTGGTAAATGCTCATTACTATCTGCCTGGAGAAGCCCATGGACAGAGAAGCCTGGTGGGCTATAGTCCATAGGGTCACAAAGAGTCAGACATACTGACATGACTTAGCACGCACATGCATGCGTTAGAAGCCAGGTCCTATCTTTGGAGTTAATTAAGAGCAATTTTACTTATGAGTAAGAACAACAGAAATTATCTGTGTGGCTAATATATAGCCCCTCTCCTAATACACACAAAACTGCAAATAACTTTTGTTGAGAATTCTTATAAACCCCTTCAGTCAGTTCAGTAGCTCAGTCATGTCCAACTCTTGCAACCCCATGAAACACAGAACATCAGGCCTCCCTATCGATCCCAACTCCCAGAGTTTACCCAAACTCATGTCCAAAGAGTCGGTGATGCCATCCAACTATTTCATCCTCTGTCATCTCCTTCTCCTCCTGCCTTCAGTCTTTCCCAGCATCAGGGTCCTTTCAAATGAGTCAGCTCTTCGCATCAGGAGGCCAAAGTGTTGGAGTTTCAGCTTCAACATCAGTCCTTCAAATGAAAACTCAGGACTGATCTCCTTTAGGATGGACTGGTTGGATCTTGCAGTTCAAGGGACTCTTAAGAGTCTTCTCCAACACCACAGTTCAAAAGCATCAATTCTTCGGCACTCAGCTTTCTTTATAGTCCAACCCTCACATCCATACATGACCACTGGAAAAACCATAGCCTTGACTAGACAGACTTTGTTAGCAAAGTAATGTCTCTGTTTTTTAATATGCTGTCTAGGTTGGTCATAACTTTCCTTCCAAGGAGTAAGCGTCTTTTAATTTCATGGCTGCAGTCACCATCTGCAGTGATTTTGGAGCCCAAGAAAATATAGTCTGTAACTATTTCCATTGTTTTCCTATCTATTTGCCATGAGTGATGGGACCGGATGCCATGATCTTAGACTTCTGAATGTTGAGCTGTAAGCCAACTTTTTCACTCTCCTCCTTCACTTTCATCAAGAGGCTCTTTAGTTGTTCTTCACTTTCTGCCATAAGGGTGGTGTCATCTGCATACCTGAGGTTATTGATATTTCTCCCTGCAATCTTGATTCCAGCTTGTGCTTCCTCCAGCCCAGTATTTCTCATGATGTACTCTGAATATAAGTTAAATAAGCAGGGTGACAATATATAGCCTTGACGTACTCCTTTCCCTATTTGGAACCAGTCTGTTGTTCCATGTCCAGTTCTAATGTTGCTTCCTGACCTGCATACAGGTTTCTCAAGAGGCAGGTCAGGTGGTCTGGTATTCCCATCTCTTGAAGAATTTTTCACAGTTTATTGTGATCCACACAGTCAAAGGCTTTGACATAGTCAATAAAGCAGAAATAGATGTTTTTTTCTGGAACTCTCTTGCTTTTTTGATGATCCAGCCGATGTTGGCAATTTGATCTCTGGTTCCTCTGCCTTTTCTAAAACCAGCTTGACCATCTGGAAATTCACAGTTCATGTATTACTGAAGCCTGGCTTGGAGAATTTTGAGCATTACTTTTCTAGCGTGTGAGATGAGTGCAATTGTGTAGTAGTTTGAACATTCTTTGGCATTGCCATTCTTGGGATTGGAATGAAAACTGACCTTTCCAGTCCTGTGGCCACTGCTGAGTTTTCCAAATTTGCTGACATATTGAGTACAGCACTTTCACAGCATCATCTTTCAGGATTTGAAATAGCTCAATTGGAATTCCATCAGCTCCACTAGCTTTGTTCATAGTGATGCTTCCTAAGGCCCACTTGACTTCACATTCCAGGATGTCTGGCTCTGGTGAGTGATCACACCATTGTGATTATCTGGGTTGTGAAGATCTTTTTTGTACAGTTCTTCTGTGTATTCTTGCACCTCTTCTTAATATCTTCTGTTTCTGTTAGGTCCATACCATTTCTGTCCTATATTGAGTCCACCTTTGCATGAAATGTTCCCTTGGTATCTCTAATTTCTTAAAGAGATGTCTAGTCTTTCCCATTCTGTTGTTTTCCTCTATTTCTTTGCACTGATTGCTGAGGAAGGCTTTCTTGTCTCTCCTCGCTGTTGTTTGGAACTCTGCATTAAAATGGGTATATCTTTCCTTTTCTCCTTTGCTGTTTGCTTCTCTTCTTTTCCCAGATATTTGTAAGGCCTCCTCAGATAGCCATTTTGCTTTTTTGCATTTCTTTTTCTTGGGGATGGTCTTGATCCCTGTCTCCTGTACAATGTCACAAACCTCCATCCTCAGTTCATCAGGCTCTCTGTCTATGAGATCTAGTCCCTTAAATCTATTTCTCACTCCCACTGTATAATCGTAAGGGATTTGATTTAGGTCATACATGAATGGTCTAGTGGTTTTCCTCACTTTCTTCAATTTAAGTCTGAGTTTAGCAATAAGGAGTTCATGATCTGAGCCACAGTCAGCTAACAGTCTTGTTTTTTCTGACTGTATAGAGCTTCTCCATCTTTGGCTGCAAAGAATATAATCAATCTGATTTTGGTGTTGGCCATCTGGTAATGTCCATATGTAGAGTCTTCTCTTGTGTTTTTGGAAGAGGGTGTTTGCTATGACCAGTGCATTCTCTCGGCAAAACTCTATTAGCCTTTGCCCTGCTTCATTCTGCATTCCAAGGCCAAATTTGCCTGTTAGTGGTTGTGTTTACTAGCTGGGATTTGATCCTAAGTATATAGAGTAGGATCAGAATCTATATTGGCCACATTTGTTTTGACAGTTGACAGTATCAGGACCATGACAGACAATGAATATTTGTTGAATGGATTTACAGTTATTCTAGTTTATGTGTTTCTGTGTTTGTCTGTGTTAGTCACTCAGTCATGTCTGGCTCTGTGACCCCATGGATTTAGCCTGCCAGCCTTCTCTGTCCATGGAATACTCTAGGCAAGAATACTGGAGTGGATTGCCATTCCCTTCTCCAGATGTTGCTAGTTTGCATTTTTAGGCTTCTCTGGTGGCTCACTGGTAAAGAACCCACCTGCCAATGCAAGAGATGTGGTTTCAATCCCTGTGTCGGGAAGATCCCCTAGAGGAGGAAATGGCAACCCACTCCTGTATTCTTGCCTGGGAAAATCCCATGGGCAGAGGAGCCTGGTGGGCCATAGTCTATGGGGTCTAGAAAGAGTCAAACATGACTTAGAGACTAAACAACAGCAACAACAGTTTGCTTTTTTCCTGTGAAGTTGTTCTAATTCTCTGTAAGCTATGTATGTGTCCTATTATCTGCCTTGAATCTCTCTCTGTGCCTACTGCAATGATCTGCATTCAGGAGGGCACTTGTGATATGTTGTTAAATGACTCAGGAAATTGGTTTAGTAAAACAAATATAAGTTCAGAAGTAGTTCCAGTCCTCACAACTAAATGAAGAGATTGAACAGAACTGTAGCCCTGGGCCCCATTGCTGTAAAATTCTGCTTGTCAGCTGGCCACGTGAAAAAGGTCATGCTGATATATGATTTTGTGTCCCATACTTGGATACTTTCCATTCATTTGTATAAAGCTATAAACTCAAGGGACACTTAGCAAGGTCCATTTTCCTCCTCTTTTAGGAAGAACTAGAAATCCTCACATTTAGTGAGAAGAAAATAGATCCCATCATGTAAGCATCCACCATCAGCATGTGGCTTTATTATCTTTGTGCAGATCTGGGCCATGAGATTACTTCTGTGACAATAAGATATTGAACTGAGATCTGCTGGAATTATTTTGCAATCCAGACATTTCTCTATGACAATCTGACCCAAGATTGTCTTCCTATAACCACATGTGACTTATTTAACAGAGCCCAGTAAGTGACTTTTTTCAAATGATGAGAAGAAACTTAAAAATCATTCACTCCACAACAACCACCCTATGTCACTGGCATTCTTGATGGTCTGACTGCTGCCTGATTCCTGCCTGCCACCATGATAGCTCCTGAGTGTGAGTGAGTGATAGTCGCTCAGTCATGTCCAACTCTTCGTGACCCCATGGACTGTAGCCCACCAGGCTGCTTTGTCCATGGAATTCTCCAGGCAAGAATACTGGAGTGGGTTGCCATTTCCTTCTCCAAGGAAGGAGCTCCTTCCTAGTTCCTACTTTTCCCATTTCCCAAGAGCTCAGACTTGTTTACTGTGACATGCAATCGTGGCCAAAGACGTCTTTTAAAAAATTAGTTCTCTATTAGTGACTTTGTTGATTGTGATTTGAAATTAGACATTTGACTCTCAGTTTTGATTATTGTGATTTCTTTTCTGTCTCTGCTCATCTTTAGATTTGTTTTGTATGAAGTCGGATCTTTCATCAACCTTTCTGATTTCTGTCCATACCAACATACAATAACAGACATTTTTCACACCGTTACTCTGTGAATAGCTGCATAGCTTCCTTTTTATGGAGTGGTGGAGGTCGGCGGGGAGGTGAGGAAGGAAGAAACTAGAGCTCAGTTTCTAAATAAGGAAGCTATTTAAAGCAAAATACAAGGGAACATACAGATATTCTCCCGGTGGGGAAAAGAATTAAATAATTTTGTTTTCATCTCAGTAAAAAATTTAAAACTGAATTACTACAAACCATATTCCTTTAGACAACAGTAAGAAAAGTGCATATTTTTGCAAATCAAAATATAAGTCTCACTGTGATTATTTAACTTTCCCTCTTGATTTTATTTTCTCATGTGTGTTCAGTCTTATGGAAAGACAGCTCACAGAACCATTTTTTTTTATTCAATTTTCAGATTCATTTCTCAGATATACAGAGTTTCAAGAAACAGACTAAATGATAAAGTATTCACTGAAAATATTAGGCCAAGAGTATTGCTTTTATCTGAAACATTTGAAGTAATAATCTCTATACTACCAGGTCTTGAACTTGACTTCCCCTACAAGTTATATGTTTTCCATTTTTAGCTCTACCCTTATTCAGTGATGTGTCCACTTTATTGAACATATCTGAATTCAAAGGTTTGTGATCTTAATTTGCCTTCAGTTAAACATCATATCAAGCTTCAGGGCTTAAAGTTTGCTTTCGGTGTATCAGCCCTAGGCGGCCTGACTGCCGTGACTGCCACTGAACTGAGCTCTCTGTGGCTAGCTACAAAGGTGAGGATAGTACCTTTAATTGTCAATACTTAAATAATAACTTCCATGGCTTTTAGGAAAGTAGGATATTATCACCATAGACAGTCCCTGCCTTTACTACTATTCCTCAACAACCCATGGACCATGTGCCATCATTTTTATTGTACTCCTGATAAAACTGTTTTTCTTCTGTGTGTCGTACACATCAAAATTTCTCTCACCTTTCCCACTCCCTTTACAAACACATTAATAATTTGTTAGGAAAGAAATCTAATTAAATGTTTGTTATTGAAAATAAAGCTCTTTTTATTTCTAGTTGAGTTAAGAAAGCAAGAGTTTGTGGAAACATTTGGGTGTGGGGGAAAAAAAGGTTAATTATTTTCATTTACATAAATTGTTTACCATTAAATCCTAATTGTTGTTCAGTATAATACTATTAATATACTTCATCAAATATTTGTCAGATTAACTTTGCTGTAAGTTTCCTTTAGTTTTAATATTCAGTTCTGACTATATGTGTGTTTGTGTATGTACCATCTGGTATTATACTTTTATGTTTTCCTAGCAAGGAAGACTAGTCCCAACTTTTAATTAATTTAGTGGAAACATTGACCAGAATATACAGCTTTTTATTCACATACATATGCTACATATAGACTTAGGTATGATCATGAATATGGCTATGGTTCTTTTGTGTGTATGTATAGAGATGCATATGGGATTCCTTGGTGGCTCAGATGGTAAAGCGTCTGCCCGCATTGTGAGAGACCCGGGTATGATCCCCTGATCGGGAAGATCCCCTGGAGAAGGAAATGGCAACCCACTCCAGTACTCTTGCCTAGAAAATTCCATGGATGGAGGAGCCTGGTGGGCTACAGTTCACGGCGTCACAAAGAGTCAGACATGACTGAGCAACTTCATAGAGATGCATACAGAAATGTTGCCTTGCTTAAGCAGTCATGTATAAATACAGGCATATTAGCAATGGCTTATAAACTAACTAGCCATTAATTACATTTTATTTTTTATTGAATGCCTAAGTGGGTGAATGATTTCATACTTCTAACAAAAAATATGATTAAAGTATTGTTTTCTTCTCACCTAAATTACTGTCTGTTTATCTAATGTTTTGTCACCAAGGAGAGAGAGAGAAAACCTGATGGCCCATAGTAGAGGCTCAATAGATATTTACAATTAAAATAATGAATAAGTAAAGATATTCCAAAGTGGCACAGTGGTAAAGAATCCACCTGCCAATACAGGAGACACCAGAGATGCAGGTTTGATCGCTGAGTTGGGTAGATACCCTGGAGAAGGGAATGGCAACCCTCTCCAATATTCTTGCTTGGAGAAGTCCATGAACAGAGGAGCCACACAGGCTATATCCATGAGGTCGCAAGGAGTCAGATGCGACTGGGCATGTGTGTACACACACACACACAAACACACAGTAATGATCACAGACTGGGGTGAGTTTGTGTAGTGCAGATCAAAAACAAAAAAAGCAGAAGGGGGAGTAAAAAGATAATAAAGAGAAATGGGTGCTAAACTATAGAGTATTATGGAAATGGAAGCAAAAACTAAATGCAGAGTTGAAGTAGAAGGAAGAAAGAGAAAAGTTAAGGAATATATTTTACTAGAAGGACATGGAAATAGAGAAGTGAGGAGACAGACAAGAAGTGAAAAAGCAAGAGCACAGTTACTGAAGGATGGAGGGAGAAAGAAGAAGGATCTGGAAAGGAGCAGAGAAGGCCCAGCAACACATGTGAGCAGACACAAGCAGAGAGGAATTCAGCCAGTGCAAAAATGCAAAGGATAGCTCGATATAAGATGAAAGGAACTAGGCTGCTGAGTTAACTCTTGTGCCTCCAGTATGTATTTATGACTTTGGGTTGCTTTTAAATTACAAATTTGGTATCTTCCTCATACTTCAAAAATAACAAAAATTGATGAGGATTAAGAGGCCTAAAAGCCCTGAAGAATTAGATTTCCATATGTGCTATGTATACAGTTCACTACAGCAACCCTAAGACATAACTTGCCTATGTATTTCAACTGGAATAGCATTTTCTGTTTATGGCTACTGTGTTTTTTATCACTTGACTTTCATCTCTTAGTAATACTACAAAGTAATTGTAAATTGTATTTTAATTTCTTAAAAGCAAATTCTTCCTGGAGATGATATTCATGTAATTAAAAATTAATAATCACATTAATGAAGTTTTGTTTAGAAAATTGAAATGCAACTCATAAAAACAAGAAGTCTCATAGACCTGTTGACACTGGAAGAAAAGGTCTTAAAGATAGACTTATCTTAACCCCTCATTTAAATGTTGAGGAAAGTGAGCTACAGTTGTTAAAGGGATACTCCCTGAAGACATGTAACTAATTAGACCTAGAATAATTGAGTAGAACTCAAAATTAACTTCTTTCCTTTGTTATAATCAAGATACATAGTCTTGTGATTTTTTTATATAGTTCTATATAATGGTGCATAGTAATGCACCATTACTCACACATTAGCACTGATAAGATTTTTTTAATCCTATGGTATTTTTTTTTTTTGTAATATGGAGACAGTAAAAAATTGGAATTCACTACAGAGAAGAAAACAATCTTCTAAGATAAGTAAGGCATAATGTTCAATGGATTAAACAATAGGATATTCCAAGAATGTTTACTTCATGTAAATAGTTGGAGAAAAACAGAGGGCCAGGGAAGAAGAGAGAGACCTAATAAACTATCTTTTTTCGGAAAGGCAAAGGTATTTCATTGAGAAATAAAGGAAATTAATCAACATTGCATTTAGATTGAATTGTCTCATATTTGTGTTCATAAAAATAAAATAAAGAAAAATGGATCATCAAAATTCCACTTGACTAAGGTTTCATATGTGGAGTGTGAGCTTTTAAAAGAGTAATGAAAACCATCAGAATTTAGGGGAGGGAGTCATAAATATTTTTAAAACTTTCCTGGTCTATAGAGATTATTCAACACTTCTATGATAGTCTTGTCTAGTTTGCCTAACCGTGTCATACTCTTATGAGGCAAAGGGGAATACCAGTATACTTCATATTAGAGTTAGCCTTTTGGTTATATTGATGGTCACACAGCTGGAGACTGTGAACTAATTGTGTTATCATGGTTTATTAGTGTAGATAAGAATTCAGAATTAACAGTTAATTCAAAAATCTCATTAAACTGTGATTTACAGACCTATAATGAATAATACAAAATGAATATCATTTTGTTATTTTGGTATAGCTTGATAGGCTTTATATAGTGCTTCTACATTCACAATTTTTATAACACTGTTTAAGACAAATAGGAAAAATCTCAGTTTGAAAATGAGGTTAGACATAGATGAATTGATTTTAAATGTGGTGTTAGAGAAGACTCTTGATCCCTTGGACTGCAAGGAGATCCAACCAGTCCATCTTAAAGGAAATCAGTCCTGAATATTCATTGGAAGGACTGCTGTTGAAGCTGAAACTTCAATATTTTGGCCACCTGATGCAAAGAACTGACTCATTTGAAAAGACCCTGATGCTGGGAAAGATTGAAGGCAGGAGGAGAAGGGGACGACAGAGGATGAGATGATTGGATGGCATCACCGACTCAATGGACATGAGTTTGAGTAAACCCTGGGAGTTAGTGATGGACAGCGAGGCCTGGTGTGCTGCAGTCCATAGGGTCACAAAGAGTCGGACATGACTGAGTGACTGAACTGAACTGAACTGAACTGAAATTAATATAGGAAGTCTGTTTTGAAGTTAGGATTAGAATCCATTTCACTTAATTCCTAGCTTAGAGCCTCTTCCATCCAGCAGAAGATGAGCCCCAAGAAGGTAGGAATTTTTTAAAGATTTATTTAGTGCTGTATCTCCACCAAACTGCTGGGCACATTGTGGGAATTCAAAAGGTTCATGCTGAATTAATGATAAGTCTACATCATTCTGCTTCTCTTTAGTATCTTGGTTCCTTTTCCTAAATTTTAAGTTTGATGTCATAAATCATTTTAAGACAAATCAATTATTCAAGACACCTTTTCTTCCACCTTAACCTTAATATCATTTTTGAGTCTTTCCAAAAGGAAAACATTTGGTCCTCATGAGCACCTTACACATTTCTGACTTTATCAGTCTTCTAATGAATGTGCTGATTTCTGGTGAATCATATAGTTCAATTCAGTTTTCAAGGTTGTTGGAAATCTGTTTGTTTTAATATAAGATACATTATATCATTACCTCCCAAATTATCCAAAGCCCTCCTATGACAAATAATGTAATCTATGAGAAATGGATCAGAGCAGGAAAAAGAAAGAACTAAAAGGGTAGAAAGCATGTTCAGTTCCAGATGCCCTCATGCCTCTTGACTTTAGCTGTCTATATTTCTCAGTGATTACAAAAACAGAACCAAAAAACTTTGGGGAGAAAACCCATTGTTAACTCATAATTCAGAGACTGTGGTAGTAGAGATAACTAGTCAGAAGTCCAGATTCCCTCATGTAGTCCAAGAGAATGGAACTTGAGAACTAAGAAGACCCTTTTGGAAATGATCTTAATTGAATCACATTTGGAATAAATGGAGATGTACTATCTCTATGTGGTTCCATGAAGTGAAGTGAAAGTCGCTCAGGCATGTCCGAGTCTTTGCGACCCCATGGATCATACAGTCCATGGAATTCTCCAGATGAGAATACTGGAGTGGGTAGCTGTTCCCTTCTTCAGGGAATCTTCCCAACCCAGGGATCGAACCCAGGTCTCCCACATTGCAGGCAGATTCTTTACCAGCTGAGCCAAAGGGAAGCACATGTGGTTCCATGAGCTACCTCTTAAGGTTGGTGTTTGGGAGGCTCACCACTTCAAAACCATTCCCATCTCAACACTGATTTCAGTTCTTTCTGCTAAAAGAGGAAACTAGGCATAACTTGAGTTGGAGAGAGGAAAAGACTAAGATACCATACCACAAAAGAAAAACAACTTTGCAGTTTGCCAGAATGTTTTAAATTTCCTCATCTTGTTATAATTTTTACCTCTTCTTCTTTCTCCTACTGATTAGCAGGAAAACTTTAGTGTATAAAAGATGTATTTTTGGTGACAGCAAAAACAGAGATGATTGGAGAAATTTACTCTCTATATAATCATTGTTCTTGGAGAAGAACCACCAGAGACAGTGTAATAGTCAAAGCTCAATAAGGGAAAGATTTGAGATCAAATCTCAGTAATTCTGCAGAACCTGGATAAAGGGCCACTTGATGATCTCAGTAGGGCCTGAGAGATGTCCTCCTTAGTTCATTTGTTCCCTGGAAGCAGTATCTTGTCTTTCATCCAAAGCTTGGATTTGGTGTCTGAACGTCTTAAGACATGAACTCTCTGCCTTTACAGCTAACTAGCCATGTGACCTAGAATGAGCTTTCTCTTAAAGATGTCAATTAGTTTATCTAAAATGATAATGTTATTTACATCATATATTTATTGTGAGGATGAAAGGAGATGTTGCTCAGCATCTATTAATTCATAATACTCAATTGGTCAAAAGGTTCATTTGGATTTTTCTGGAAAATCTTATGGAAAAACCCAAATGAACTTTTTGGCCAACCCAATACAAGCAATACTTAACACATTTACTATGTAGCAAGTGTTATGCTAACTATTGAGGATACACAAAGTCTTGAGTTCCTAACGTGACAGTCTCACAGCTCAGCAAAGTTTCTGAGAGGTCAATAGATAAACCAAATGAGAAGGGCACTCAGTGAGAAGGGGCACAATATAAAGAGAGCATGTAGGAATTGTCCGTGGGAAGAGAGAATCATTAACTTTCCTTGGGGAAAGTTAACAAGTGAAAGACTTGAAAAAAGGCGTGTTTTTGTGTGTATTCTGTCTACCCGGCTTTAAACAGTGCCTTAAAGGTATTCAGAGCTTTTCCAGTTCCAAGTTCTCTGTACTTTAGAGATATATGCTTCATATATGGTTTGTGCTCAAAAATGTTTCTGATCAACAATTATTTTAATGCCCTTTTCCGTTAAGTTGTATTGTTTTATTACAGAAGAGGCAGGGGTGATTGAAATCTCTCACATGGTTCTACAGCCAGTTTTAATAGCAAGTTGTGCTTGATTCTTTCTTCAAATCCTAAGATCACTATAGAATGTGGTTATTTGCTACTTCCAATGAGAAAAAAAAAATTTTAACAAAATGAAAAATATACTCATATTTAATTAAGCAGATGTTGACTAGAGATACAGTACTTTCAACATAGAATACCCTATGAATGTGAGGAATAATAGATACTGTATCCATTGCTGGTTGGCATGTTAGATAGTACAGTTTATATGCAGAGTGACTTGGAAATATCAATCATAATTTAAATTCACAGAATATTTGGTTCAACAATACTAATTCTAAAAGTGTATTATACAGACATATTCGCCATCAGTGAAGTAACATATGTATAAAGATGTTTGTTACAGTGGTTTTAACAGCAAAAAATATGAAATCACATAAATGTTCAACTGGTAGTGAACTGAGTTTTTTAATTATTAGATAAACTTTAGCATTGTATAAATGTGCATTCAAACAGTTACATAGAATGTAATACTATGCAATGGTTAAAAAGAATCAGATGACACAGTATGTACTGATACAGTGTCAAGCAAAATGCAAAGTGCACAATAGTGTGTATAGTGTAAAATAATTAATGCAGAGTGATATAACTATGTTTATAGATATAGCTTTGAATATCACTCCAGATAAACACATTACATTTGTAGATTCTTGTATATTAATAACTATTCCTAAAATGATAGACAAAAAATAGTCACAAGGGTTACAGGGGAAGGAGAGAAAACTGAAATATCCACGTTTTATTATATATACTTTTGTTCTCTTTGGACATGACGTGTATATATTACCTATTCAACAAGCATTAAATGAGTTAACAAAAGAAATACATAAAACACAGAATGTCTTCCCAACCAAATTTATAAAAATTATCATGGAGGTAAGTTTTTCTGTAAATTCATAAGAGTTAAACATGTTAGTTCATTGCTATATTTATGTAGAAGAAAGTTTGAACTTTTTTCTAGTGGAAGAATATTTTAAAAATTCTCTAGCTTACTTTCTCCCCCAGGAAGTCAATAAACTTCAATTACTTTACTCCACAACAAGCAGCATCAGCTATAAAAAAAGGAATGAATCCTATATTTGATAGTATAAATGAGGCATAATAATCAAAGGGAAAATACTTCTGAAAAGAAGAATGTGTAAGCTAGTGGATCCTTGGGACACCAGCAGTAATTTACACACCATTACTTATTCAGGGTTGCATTCCTAATTACTCCTTGAAAAAAAAAAGATAATTATTATACTGTGGTGATTACTGCTTTCATCACATAAGAGAAACAATGCTGATATAGGCACATCTTAAAGAACTATAACTCTAGTCTGTTGATAAAATTATTTATGGACAATATTTGAAGGGGAATATGTTAATAGAAAAAAACACATTTCTTAAAGGAGCATTGAGTTTTCAGTAAACTCTTGTGCTCAAGTTTTTCCAGAAAAAGTACATAAAGTCAGTTAAACACTAGATTCTAATTGTTCATGACCTACTAGCTTTCTCACTGACATTTGTTAAAGAAACATTATTGAACCATGTACTTGAAGAGTATTAAGATGATAAAACATGTTATTTTTTTTACCACAATACTGAAAAACAAAATTAATGTAAGATTGGAAGAATGGAAAGGAGAGAAAAAATTTGCCTCTTTGTTGTGAATAGTTATCTGTATTCTAGTTAGAAAAAGTCTAAAACACAAACATTAATATTTGCCTAAAATTATAATTGCAATTTTCTACCTCTATGTCTATGTAGCTAATCTATATAAAGCAAAGCTGAAAAAGGAAAGGCTGTTGCCTTGATGGCACACATTCAAATCACAAACTTTTCTGGGGTTTTAGCTGTTTAAAATTACATTTAATTAAGTATTTTACAGAAGTATTTTAATAAAATGGAGGGAATTTAATATTGCATCAACTCTACTTTATTCAGTTACAGATCATCTATAACATGTATTTAATACTAAATGTTCTATACTAGCATGTATTTCTTTTCATGACTGATCTGGCTTTTCTGGTCATCAGTTGGGATATATTTATAAATACATTTCTTTTTAAGTTGAGAGTTATGTTTTATTCAGCAGGCAAAGAAGTGGAGTATCAGTAAACAAAGTGTGATACTGCCATATCAGTAAACAAAGGATGTCTCAGTCATCAAGGATTGCAGCCACCACCGATGGTGAGCTGGTGAGCCCTGAGCAAATTCAGGAAGTAAAGAATACCTGCCACCTAGCAACCATCAGACTGCAGTCACTCCCTACAGTGACTCCCTGAGAAGCTCAGGATGTGAAACAGTATAATGGCCCCAGATAGCTGAGGTACATATCAAAGGAATGATTTCAGCGAGCCCAGACTCCTGCATCTTCCCATACATAGAAAATCACTAAATTCCTTAACTTGAGCTATCTGGTTTTCCTTTAATTCATAATAATCTTTCAACATTCAGACTCCCTGCCCCTCATTGTAAAATTTATGTACAACCTGGCTCCCCCCCTTCACGTCCTTGGAACAGTTCTTTCAGGGTTACTTAAGATGCTGCCTCCTGGGCTCAAAGTCCTAAAAATTCCTGCCAAATTAAACATAACTCTCAATTTTTAGGCTATGAATATTTTCAGATTCCACAGACATACTGAGAACTTCAAGACTGGGAAACAGCATCTCGAATAATCCTGAGAAAATTGCTCCAAGGAGGCAAAGGGGGGAAACTAGGACATACAGGAGTTTTCTAACAAAGGAAAGGTAGTAAGAACAAAAGACTACTGTTAATAAAAGAAAATTAGATATCTCAAGCTAAAGTATTTAGCATTTTTCACTTTATGGGAAGATTCAAGAACCTGGGCTCACTGAAATCATTCCTTTGATATTCACCTTAGCTATCTGGGGCCAGTATCCTGTATTTTCACATCCTGAGTTCCCTCAGAGCTCACCAGCTTATCTGGTGGGCGGAGGCGGCTGTAGTTGGCTGATAACTATGACATCCTTTGTTTACTGATATTGCAAGAAATATTTCATTTCTCAGTTCCCCTTCTTGGTCTGAAATTTGACCAATGTTGGGAGACATTTCATGACCAGTTTTTGTCCCATGTTATAAATACAATTTTTATTAATATCCTAAGCCAAACAAAATTCAGAAAGTGAACATGAGGAAAATACTTACTGTTATATTCTAGAGGCCAAAGAGCATTCATGCTTTTTAGATTATGCACATCACTGCATCTTTACATTACTGTGGACTAGACTTGACTCATAGATATTTAACCAAATGAACCATAGAAAACTATTTCCTTTCATCATTTGTCACTGTAAAGTGAATGTCTAAATCTGAAATGGTAGAAATGGAGCTTTCCTTACATTTTTAAATACACAGGGCTGAGATTAAGTATTTAGAATTCATATCCAAGGGTATCTATGATGTATTTTAATAAGCTCATGAATAATGAAGTAATTTGATACAATGTGAGAAAAGCTGTGAAGTGTAGCATTCAAGTGATATTTATCTATAAGCTGTATCCATTTTATGATTCTCTTTTCATAAATTTTACTTCCACTGGTGGAGTTGTGTAGCACACTGGCTAATTAATATGACTTATCCTGTGGCTAAGCAAGAATGTTTTCCACTTTTCCTTTATCCGTTACCTTGTGCAAAATTATTATTCCCCTCAGCACCTCATATATCTCTCCCATTCACCCTAGGGAGTCCCCCGTGCAGAACAACTAGGAGGTGTATACGGAGGAGTAACAATCTGGCAGTCTCATCATAAAATGTGATATGTTAGCTATTTCCCTTTCCAAGGGACCTATCCAGCTGAGACGGTACGAGGCCTCTGGGCCACACATGCAAATACAGCAAACACATCCCAAGAAAACTTTTTGACAAAAAGGCAGAGAGAAATGCCTCTTCGACAGTGCTTTCACAGAGGGGAACTCATTCTGTGTTCTGGAAGTTTGTCATGTCAGAGAAATAAACAGCTATAGCCATGTGGCAAGAGGAGATATTTTTACTGGACCAGATATGCATAGAAATGGAATTCAGTTCCATGCATTCTTACTGCTGATTCTGGGAAGATTTTTCATCTCTAATACAGAAAGGCCATTTTGAAAAATTGAATAGGATACTGTCAAAAACAGTAAAAAATAATTTGAGTATATGTTATTAGACATAGATTGTTTTTGCCCATAACAGATGTGAAAACAAGCATTGATATACAACATATCAAATTTCCTCTTTCATATTATGGTACTGGCCTTCATTTGGGCCCACAGCTGGTTCTTGGTAGACAGGAGGATTTTACTGTTAGTTTATATTCATTATGCATGTGCTTTGCCTTGTGACTGATTTTCACTATTTGATAGACTTACATAAGTTTATGTAACCTGGTTTTACTCTTGACCAGTAAAACACATTCTGAAGGATCTTACTAATATTCATGCTTAAGCTTGTTATAGAACCAAGAGAAGCTAACTGGCCCGGACACTGGTTAACCTAATACCAAATCCATTTTCCACCAGAATTTGATCAGTACCCCTAATAAAGCTTATGTGATATTATAGACAAAAAGCTTTTTTTTTCAAGGAGAAGAGCTATCAATAGTATTAGTTGTAAGTCCCAGACAAGCAAGAAATTGAATCTGCTTGGTTCCTACTCTATCCCCAATGTCATAAACAGTTCAAATATTTATATCCTTTCATGGTTCAGATGCCAGACCTCTATGCCAAATCATCCCCAAAACATGAAATCATATGAGTGATTTCACTGTTTTAATCAAACAAAATTATTCTGGCAAATATTTATGATATACATAATGTCTACTGGGTGACTTGTCATTTAGGCATAAATGACATCGTGTAAGTCATTATTTAAAGTAACCAAATCAGTTTTTTATGTTATTCTCCCTTCATTGATCAGTTTTCCCAGGTTTATTTTCAACCATGGCCTCTTCCCCAATATTATGTGAAATTAAGTCATTATCTACATCAGCAGCACCATCCAGCTTTCAAACCTTAAGAGAAAAAGGTCCTGACTCTTGACCTTCAAACAACCAGGGATTACTTGACAGAGTTCTCGCCCCAGCATAGCAAGGTGTTTTCTCTGTTCCAGGATTCAGTCTGAATAATTATTATAATCCTCTCATTGCCTCACATTAAGGGACTATATGAAAGTGAAAGTGTTAGTTGCTCAGTTGTGTTTGACTCATGGACTACAAACCGCCAGGTTCCTCTGTCCATGGATTCTCCAGGCAAGAATACAGGAGTGGGCCCTTCTCCAGGGAATCTTCCCAACCCAGGGATCGAATCTGGGTCTCCTTCATTGAAGGCAGATTCTTTACCACTAGTGCCACTTGGGAAGGTACTATATGACAGCATATTAAAATGCTCTAACTGGAGGTGTGCTCCTTCCACATGCATTCACTCAACAGTTGTCCAGTGCAGTACATGATAAGCATTGTGGGATGGCTCTACAGTGGCAGGAATGTATTGAGTTGTGAAAAAATACAAAGATGAACAAAACTGAACCCTTCCTTCACACTTAAATACCAGTAAGAGAGGTGAAATATGTGCAGGGATTGGAAACTTCCTGACTTTGAATGAAATAATCCTCATTATATAACTAATGGAATAAGTAATGACTTCACCTGTTTTGACTGCTATAATAAAAATAAAATAAACTGGGTGGCCTATAAATAAGAAAAAATGCATTTCTTATAGTTCTGAAGGCTAAGAAGTCCAAGATCAAGGCACTAACAGATGCGGAGTCTGATGAGGGCTCCTTCCTGGTCATAGATGACCATCATTTCCTTGTGTCCTCACATGGCAGTAGGGGCAAGGGAGCTTGCTGGGACCTCATATAAAGGCACTAATCCCATTCATGAGGGTTCTGTCCACATGATCTAAGCACCCCCTCCCCACAGCCCCATTTCCAAATACTGTTACATTGGAGATTGTTTCAACAGATGAATTTTTTTTAAGAGAGAGCCAACATAAACATTCAGTCAATAGAAGTAATTTTTGCTCAGATTAGGAATTTATAAAAATGGGATACCTAAAGGTAAATGGTGGAAAGGCAGAGGTATTCTACTATGTTTTTTGGAGAGAAGGGAGCAAAGAAGAGTATTAAAACTTGAGAGACTTCCCAGTACTCCTCTGGCCCTGCCATGTCTTCATTTATGGAAAAGTATGCAGAAGGTTTGTGTATAGCTCTAGGATGAGGGGATCTGAGCCTCCACATATCCTACAACTGAGCTGATAGGAGACCACTCTGTCTTTCAAATGCTTTACTAACTCAGCTCTGAGTTATAACTACAGCTATAAGATGACACAATCACATGGACTCCCTGATCAGAGACCTTAATCCAACAAGCATGGCAATAAAGGCACCACCTGCAAAGCAGTATTTGTGTGTGGAATTATGTGACATATTTAAATTCTGTCTATGCGCGGGTGGAAAATGACTGCCAAATGCATGGTTGCCTCCTACATTTAAATTGCAATTGTGAAACTTTTCTTTGATTAAGATGTTGTAGTGTTGATTACATACCATGAAGAGAATATAGTAAGTAAATTTGCAACTGTCCTTGTACATCAATCCAATGAGTCATTTAAACAGAAAGCTAATTTCGACAAGGCAAATATAGCAAAAGAAAGATTACTGTTGGATTTTCTTGTTGCTTCGGAGATCTGTAGGAAAGATTATCACCCCCTAGAGATTCTGTAGGTTCCTTGTAGGTGAGATACTATGAGTGGCTGTGGTTGACACAGTATGTTCACAAGGTAAGTAACTTCTTGTTATAGACATTTTCCCCTACTGCAACACATGGGCAAGGCATGCCTAAAGTCATGTTATTCAGATTCTACTATTTTTTTTTTTTTTTTGAGTTGGTAACTGGTATCCAAAAGGAAAGCACATTTTGACTCTCACTGGCCCTGAAGTTTTTCTTCCAATTAAAAGCAGTGAGCATTGTACAGAAAGTCTTCTGATTAAAATGCATACATGCTTTTCTCTTAATTTTCAAAAGAGAAACAATGACTGATCATGTGAAGAAAGCTTCTTAACCAAGAAGAATGTCTTTTCTCTAAATAAAACAAAAGTAGATGTGAAAAGGAATCTTCAATTAAGAACAGATCATTTCTTTCCTATGTGTATCATGGTCTCCTATTTCTTTCCAGTTGGTTGGATTTCAATAGAAATAACTTTTATGTTAAGTTTGCTTAGCCTTAATTTACTATAGAAACTCAAATCATGCCATTATTATTGGTTAGGATAGGGCTGTCAGCATGGCCTTGAAAAACCATTATATGCAAATGTGCAAACACAGATCATTATAATATGAACTGAGGCTTGCTTGCATACAAAAGTATCAATGGTAGTAGCATAGCCAAGGATACCTTGTAAAGGTTCTGTAGTTTCTATTAAGAATACAGAACTCTTGGATTCTACTGAATGATAAATTTTCTTTTTCCTTTATTTTTTATTGGTTGGAGGCTAATTACTTTACAATATTGTAGTGGTTTTTGACATACATTGACATGAATCAGCCATGGATTTACATGTGTTCCCCATTCTGAACCCCCCCCCAACTCCTTCCCCATCCATCCCTCTGGGTCATCCCAGTGCACCAGCCCTGACCACTTGTCTCATGCATCCAACCTGGACTGGCAATCTGTTTCACACTTGATAATATACATGTTTCAATGCTATTCTCTCAGATCATCTCACCCTCACCTTCTCCCATAGAGTCTAAAAGTCTGTTCTATACATCTGTGTCTCTTTTTCTGTCTTGCATATAGGGTTATCGTTACCATCTTTCTAAATTCCATATACATGCATTAGTATACTGTATTGGTCATTATCTTTCTGGCTTACTTCACTCTGTATAATGGGCTCCAGTTTCATCCATCTCATTAGAACTCATTCAAATGTATTCTTTTTAATGGCTGAGTAATATTCCATGGTGTATATGTACCACAGCTGTCTTATCCATTCGTCTGTTGATGGGCATCTAGGTTGCTTCCATGTCCTGGCTGTTATAAACAGTGCTGTAATGGACATTGGGGTACATGTGCCTCTTTCAGTTCTGGTTTCCTTGGTGTGTATGCCCAGGAGTGGAATTGCTGGGTCATATGGCAGTTCTATTTCCAGATTTTTAAGGAATCTCCACACTCTTCTCCATAGTGGCTGTACTAGTTTGCATTCCCACCAACAGTATAAGAGGGTTCCCTTTTCTCCACACCCTCTCCAGCATTTATTGCTTGTAGACTTTTGGAAAGCAGCCATTCTGACTGGCATGTAATGGTACCTCATTGTGGTTTTGATTTGCGTTTCTCTGACAATGAGTGATGTGGAGCATCTTTTCATGTGTTTGTTAGCCATCTGTATGTCTTCTTTGGAGAAATGTCTGTTTAGTTCTTTGGCCCATTTTTTGATTGGGTCATTTATTTTTCTGGAATTGAGCTGCAGGAGTTGCTTGTATATTTTGAGATTAATCCTTTGTCTGTTGCTTCATTTGCTATTATTTTCTCCCAATCTGAGGGCTGTCTTTTCACCTTGCTTATAGTTTCCTTTGTTGTGCAAAAGCTTTTAAGTTTCATTAGGTCCCATTTGTTTATTTTTGCTTTTATTTCCAATATTCTGGGAGGTGGGTCATAGAGGATCTTGCTGTGATTTATGTCAGAGAGTGTTTTGCCTATGTTCTCCTCTAGGAGTTTTATAGTTTCTGGTCTTACATTTAACATTTAGATCCTTAATCCATTTTGAGTTTATTTTTGTGTATGGTGTTAGAAAGTGTTCTAGTTTCATTCTTTTACAAGTGGTTGACCAGTTTTCCCAGCACCACTTGTTAAAGAGGTCGTCTTTTTTCCATTGTATATCCTTGCCTCCTTTGTCAAAGATAAGGTGTCCATAGGTTCGTGGATTTATCTCTGGGCTTTCTATTCTGTTCCATTGATCTATATTTCTGTCTTTGTGCCAGTACCATACTGTCTTGATGACTGTGGCTTTGTAGTAGAGCCTGAAGTCAGGCAGGTTGATTCCTCCAGTTCCTTTCTTTTTTTTTTTTTTTTCCTCCCGTCCCTTTCTTCTTTCTCAAGATTGGTTTGGCTATTCAAGGTTTGTTGTATTTCCATACAAATTGTGAAATTATTTGTTCTAGTTCTAGCAAACAGAATCCAACAACATATTAAAAAGATCATATATCATGACCAAGTGGGCTTTATCCCAGGAATGCAAGGATTCTTTAATATCTGCAAATCAATCAATGTAATACACCACATTAACAAATTGAAAGATAAAAACCATATGATTATCTCAATAGATGCAGAAAAGCCTTTGACAAAATTCAACATCCATTATTGAAAAAAACTCTCCAGAAAGCAGGAATAGAAGGAAATATATCTCACATAATAATAAAGCTATATATGACAAACCCACAGCAAGCATCACCCTCAATGGTGAAAAACTGAAAGCATTTCCCCTAAAGTCAGGAACAAGACAAGGGTGCCCACTCTCACCACTACTATTCAACATAGTTTTGGAAGTTTTGGCCACAGCAGTCAGAGCAGAAAAAGAAATAAAAGGAATCCAGATAGGAAAAGAAGACATAAAATTCTCACTGTTTGCAGATGACATGATCCTCCACATGAAAACCCTAAAGACTCTACCAGAAAATTAATAGAGCTAATCAAAGAATATAGTAAAGTTGCAGGATATAAAATTAACACACAGAAATCCCTTGTGTTCCTATACACTAACAATGAGAAAACAGGAAGAGAAATTAAGGAAACAATACCATTCACCATTGCAACAACAAAAAAATAATAAAATAAAATACTTAGGAGTATATCTACCTAAAGAAACAAAAGACCTATATATAGAAAACTATAAAACATTGATGAAAGAAATCAAAGAGGACACAAATAGATGGAGAAATATACCGTGTTCATGGACTGGAGAATCAATATTGTGAAAATGACTACACTACCCAAAGCAATCTCTAGATTCAATGCAATCCCTATCAAGCTACCAATGGTATTTTTCACAGAACTAGAACAAATAATTTCACAATTTGATGAATTTATTTTAAAAATGTGTTCATGCCATATAGCTTTTTTCTACCCACCATATAAAAATGAAACATCCAAGAGACATTTTTTCTAGAAAATGAGAAGGTAAGAGAAGGAGGGTGAAGTATCACTGTTTTTCAATCCTATTTTATATGGGAAAATTTCTCAAATATTTAGATGAGGTTTTTTAAAATCAATACAGATTATAAAGCAAGTGGACTCAAAAGGTTTGAACCTAAATGATAATTTTAGAGGAGTGGAGAGCAAAGATGACTGATCCTCTCAGAATGACTGATCTGTACCACTCCTAGAAGCAGAGACAAAAATCTCTATTTATTTAAAAAATGATTATGAAGAAGCAGAGTGTTGTTGTTGTTGTTTTTAACCCAAAACATGCAATGGTGCTTTTAGTCATGAAACTTATGGCCACAGGCTCCTGAGGCTTAAAGTGAGGGTGTGTGCATCCTCAGTCTTTAAGTCATGTCCGACTCTGACCCTGTGGACTGTAGCCTGCTATACTCAGGGTACAATTTCTATAATAACTTATTGAAGGAAGGAGGGAAGAAAACTGGGAAGGAAGGAGGGAAGAAAAGACAAGAGGAAAGAGGAAGATGTACGTCATAAAAAAATACTAGTTTAACATCAGCATTTGTAAGTCGTCTCTACAGGTTTTCAAGTGGTAGTACAATCATTGTGTGCCAAAGACATTATGTTGATGAGAAAGTGGAACTCATGAACCCCTGGTTCTAGCCCTAAAACTTTGATTCCATTTAATCTATGACTTTTCAGAAGCCTTAGTTATCACATTAGTGATTCGGTGATGATTCTAAGTCAGGGAACTCTGTAGGAAAGATGATTGGAGGTAGATAAACTCCACAGTGGGATACTAGTGGCTCAGCGGTAAAGAATCTGCCTGCAATGCAGGAGACTCCGGGTCGATCCCTGGGTCGGGAAGATTCCCTGAAGGAGGACATGGCAACCCACTCTAGTACTCTTGCCTAAAGAATCCCATGGACAGAGGAGCCTCACAGGCTACGGTCCATAGGTTCACACAGAGTCGGACACAAGTGACATGACTCAGAAGCAACAGCAGCAAACTCTGCAATAATTTTCCAATCAAACAGTAACAGAATATTTAGCACTTTAAATACCTCATACTCTGGAAAAATATAAGGATACCTATCTTCAGAGATACTGAATATTATATTTAATTATCATTTATCCCGGATTACTGCTTTCTCTTGAAAAGATCCTTGAAGCTATGTTTTAATTAGTCAAAATTTAAAGCTCAGGGACCCCAAATGCTGATGTGTCCAGAAAAGTTGAGTTTTGTGTGGATGGCAGTGACACTCCAGTTCATAAACTTAAATCCTTTTTCCATTCAGATTTTAGAGCAAACAAGTGGATATTTAAGGGGATGATGGAGTGGAAAGAAATAAGCTTTGTGTGTCACCATAATAAAATAATTTATTGAGTAATTACTGAAATAATCTAATTTTTTTTAGTTGGTTAATGAGTTGATATTTATCTGTCTTTCTGTAGTTCTACATTAAAAACAAAAAAGAAAACATATTTAGGTTGAACATGACAACGTCTACCTCTCTCCTAGGCAATACCCACACTCAATTTGTTTTACACTTATAACTTTACTTGATACGTCAATGCATTTTCCATTATCTTAAATTGAGTTAATTCCTCATTAACCATTTTACTGAGTTGCATGCCTGTATAGCACAAAAACAGATTCAAGACCCCTATTTTCTTCCAAATATTGCCAACAGCTTTTATTCCTTCAGGATATGGAGGAAAGGTGTTGTGTTTGTCTGTGGACTTGCTAGCAATAAAGCCAACATAAAATTAGTTAAGGAGGTAGAAGGAAGATTGGGAGGCTTTTCTGTGCTGCTTTTACTAATCTAAAAGGAATCACTGGAGTCATTTACTTTCCATTCTCTTTATGATAATTGACTCACACAGCCCATCTCTTTTTCTTCAAATAGTTCTGAGATGATCAAACTAGATTAGATGTTTCTGTGGTTGTGTCTTATTTTATAAGCACCATTACTCAAATAACAAATGGGAAAACCATCCAGAAGCTTGCATACCCAATCAAGTATAAAGTTGCAATTGCTCTATTAGTAATTACAGATAGTATTTCAAATATGGTCCATATTTTTGCAAATAACTGAATATGCTAAATATTAAGTTCTTGATTAGACAAATAAAATTTCGAATCAACCAGAAAATAATACTGGAGGGGAGGACAGAATTATTAAGAAAACTATTACAGAGTACAAGAAATTTGAAAGGATTGTATTTTAAAAGATCAAACAGGTTTGACATTTATTCACAAGTGACTGCATAATGCTGGTCTAGCATTACATCACAAAATATTTTTAATAATGGATCAATGTGATAATTGTTAGTCATACATCTAAATATGCCATTTGGGGAGAGGTGCGGGAAAGGAACATTAAAGAACATTGTGACCTGTGACATTAAAAGGCAGAAATTATTTAAAAGGACCATGATCAACAAGGGAAAAAATGTGAATTCCTACTATTTAGGATGGAGAACTGTAGTTGGTCAATTTTGAATATGCACTATGTGCCAGTACCCAACTAGTGTCTAAAAAGTGCTAAAATAAAAGAGGCAGTTAATTTGCTTGAGGAATGAATGTGCAATCTAGTACTTACTAAAACAGTGCAATTCTGATAAACAGGGCCTCGAAATGTAAATGATACTTTAGGTCACCGGTGGGAATTTCAGATTGGAGTTTTACTTCCCTATTTACTCAAGGGTAAATTAGCATATGTGCAAGTGAGAACGTCCCCATTTTCCTGGTTGTGGTCCAGAGTGACGTATTTGTAAGCTCTTATGGAATCATCTCTAATGCCTACCATCTTGTCCAACCAAATCTTGCTAAGCTAGGTCAGCACAGTTAGTCTAATGCTTGACCACTAGGTCCCTCCACTTTATATAAGAGCAAACTCCAACAAAGGGTAATGCTTCAATATGTCTGTTTTTATTTACCACTTATATGTAGTTCTCTGGGTATTTAATAATTCAAGACAACAAAAAAGCAACAATACTTAGGAAATTAACAGTAAAGAAATTTTAGGGTCAAATTTATTCAATAGCTCTCTAATGTTGTTCTTTTTAGCTACACAGAGGGAGAGACAAAGAAAAATTGGGGAAAGAGTAGGAGGAAGAAACAAATGGAGAAAAAAGACTGAGTAAATCCTGCAGAAGATTTCATAAGAAGAAAATATATAACAAGCTGAATTCCCACCAACTATCTTTTACTTAGGCATAAGGTGGCAGGCTTATTTTAAGCTTAGCTTCTTTTTCCCCTAGTAGAATAAGACTTTTACTATAGCAAAGACCATAGGCTTTGATTTCTCATTTTTAATTTGATAAGGAAAACCTGTATGGTGGATAGTTACAGGAAGGTGGTCTAGTAACAAAGATGCCTAACTTTGAAGGACTTCTAGATTCTACTAAAAGCCGTGGATCTCCCCAGAAAAGTGCAGATGCACCTCCTATATATCTTCAAAGTTGTCTCAGAATTCTTGCAACCATCAGTGAATATAGTTTATTTATTTTAAGTGCATTTCCAATCAATTAATTTACAGTAATGAGAAAGAAAATAATGAACTTTATTTTGGATAGAGGGGTAGATAGAAAATAGATAAATAGATATCGGGTAGGTCAAAAAATTCCTTTGGGTTTTTCTATAAGATGTAATATATATATATATATATGCAATATATGAAATAACATAGTAAATCCTGGGTCAGATGAATGCGTGCATATAATAAAAACCCTAGGAAACATCATACTGGATGAGATTAATGGGTCTTCAGCCCCATACTCAGTTTCTAAGAGTGATGTTAAGAAAAAATTGGAGATCATGAGAATTACCTCATGGTTCCCAATTTATGTAAAATGTTAAAATCCTCTCTAATCTAAACATCTCTAATCTTTTCACAGTTATCCAATTTCTGTCTCTGGGCTTACCTGGTGACATTTGATAAGGAATCTGCCTGCAATGCGGGAGACCTGGGTTCAGTCCCTGGATTGGGAAGATAGCAACCCACTCCAGTATTCTTGCCTGGAGAATCCCCATGGACAGAGGAGCCTGGTGGGCTAGTCTGTGGGGTCGCAAAGAGTCGGACACGACTGAGCAATGAAGCACAATTTCTGTCTGTACAGGTGTTCATGCAGCAGATGTGAACATGTCTGAGCTTCTCTTTATTGAACTTCAGAAAAAGGAGAAAGAAATAAAAAGGGAACAAAGAAACAGCTGGGCCAGACACATCACTCCACTTTGACCTCAGCTTCTTTCCCTGACAAAAAGCACAAATACTATTCTCAGATGTGAGATGATGACACAGAATACCCCAGATGATATGTGATGCCAAAGTAAACTTACTGTACACCGACAGCCCCAAATAGAAGCAGAAAGTGCCTTTAAATATGTCAGCAACTAGGAAGTTGTTTTTTTAACTATGCCCAAGTGACTCAGAGGAAGAATATACATATTAAAATATGGGTCTCATATGTCACAAAATAAAATAAAAATTCACTGAAGCACTCTTAGATAATGGCTTACTAAGGGAAAAATGTGTTAAGAATAAATTTTTCATGGGACAAAGTTGCACATTTAACCAGTGTTCCTATATTATCAAAATGAATGGATTTTCTTCCTTGAAAAATTTCACACATCAATAGTAACATAGAGTTCAGTAATTATCTTCTGTCTTTTCTCCTTCTAACATGGTGTGGTGCAGTAATTCTTCTCTGTCAAGATGTAAAGCTACTGGGACTAGAACCAAAATTAACATACACTTCACATAGGTCATGATCTGAAAATATCTTTTTTTGCAAAAGTGAAAAGAACTAGGGGCAGGGGGCGGAGGAGGGAAGAGGAAAAATTTCCTGAGAAAGGAAAGTCATTATTTCAATAGGCCTTTAAAATAATTATCTCTGCATTAAAAAATGCCAAAAAAAATTCTAATGGATTCTGATAGTCCTTTTAGAAAGTGTTTCTGATTTTTAAAATGTTTCTTAACATAAAGCAATCAGGTGCCTGGTTGAATAGTAAAATTACATTGTATCGGTTTCAGGATATTAGTTCAAGTCTAATAAAATTTTAATAGAAATATGTTTGATGACTTTAACTTACTGCTGAATGAATAGCACTCTGCAGGATTTGATAGTATATGACTCGAGAAAAGATTATTAAGAAGATGTATAATGTACTTTTATAAAAGATATTTGCAGGAAACCATTAGATGATACAGAAAATCAATAATGCCCTAGTGCCAATTTCAGCAACATTAAAATTACAGAGCTCGTTGATATTTATGATGATAGAGCTACCAAATCATTTCATTTTTATCTTTCACTACATTGGCATTTTTCTTTATTATCTAAGACCAGTTGCAAAATTTGATCAGTTCTTTTTAAAAGTGTTTTATAGATGATCCTGTTTCTAAACAGCTCTTCTCAAAGAACTTGAGCAGTCCATTCTTTCTAGTTCAGCCTGTGAATAGATTAGTAAAGCTCTTTCCTTTTAGGGAAGCCATAATAATTATAAAATATTAAGACATTCAAAATGGATCTTAGCAGAACCAACTAAATAGAATTTAATAAACATAGTTACTCAGCTTTCTTTATTTCCTAGAGGAAAAAAATGATGAGAGTCTAACATCATTGTCTCCCATGTGTAAAACTGAGGTGATAGTAATAGTAATGAATTTTCCAAGAGGAGAATTCTATATAGGCTACAAATAAATCTTTTGAGTTTCAGCCATGTCCTTCTCTAAGGTCGCTCAAATTATCATACAGACAGGAATAGAGAGCTTCCATTTACTTGGCATCTGAAGTAACTCTATGAGTTTCTCTAACCTGCTAGAACGTTATCACCAGTGGAATTTACATAAATTTATAGAACTAGGAGAGAAAATAATGGATATGGTGAAATACTATTTTGGTCATTTGTTAACTTGGTGCTCTGGCTATAGGAAAATAGAAACTATTTGACTACATATCTCAGTTACTGAGCGTCTCCTTAGGTAAGAAGGTTCAAAGAGATAACCCACTGGAAGGCTGTCTTGATTTCCTATCTCTAACTTAAAAAGGACAAGAAACACTTTAATGATTTTCCAAACTTTGAGCCTTTCTAGTTGTAGAATATAGAAATAGCAACTGCCAGAGGCAAAGTCTTCACACAGGTGACTTTCATGAATTGTGAAGTCCGTGACACTTAGAAGAAACTGGGAGAAACCTCTCAGATTTTATCTGTACTAAAATTCTCATGAATCATCCTCATAGTAACCAATCTGGTATAGTCAAACTAATACAACCTCTTTTTGTTCAACTCAGATCCACAAACATACAGCATTCCAGTTATCTCAAACTGGTATCTTATAACTTCCTCAATATCAACATGTTCAAAATTAAATTGACTTTATTGACAAAATCTGCTTCTCTTGTTTTATTCCCATTCTGATGGTAAGTATCTGCATGTAACCAGTTGCCCAGCCAAAACTCTGAGAGTCGTCATGTACACTGAGTTTCTTCAGCCACTATTCCTATTTGTGTTACGTCTACAGAGTTCAAAGTCATCCTCCACATCATTATTTCACAGTCAAGTGCTTCAGCAACCTCTGGACCAGTCCCCTGTCATGTCTCACCCTGCTCTAATCAACTCTTTGCTCTGCAGCTGCAAAGGGCTTCTGTTCAATTCAGTTCAGTTGCTCAGTCGTGTCCAGCTCTTTGTGACCCCATGGACTGCAGCATGCCAGGCCTCCTTGTCCATCACCAACTTCCTGGAGCTTGCTCAAACTCTTGTTCCTTGAGTCAGTGATGCCATCTAACCAACCATCTCATCTTCTGTCATCACCTTCTCCTCCCCACATCAATCTTTCCTAGCATCAGGGTCTTTTCAAATGAGTTAGTTCTTCACATCAGGTGGCCAAAATATTGGAGCTACAGCTTTAGCATCAGTCCTGCCAATGAATATTCAGGGTTGATCTCCTTTAGGATAGATTGGTTGGATCTCCTTGCAGTCCAAGGGACTCTCAAGAGTCTTCTCCAACACCACAGTTCAAAAGCATCAATTCTTCAGCGCTCAGCTTTCTTTATAGTCCAACTTTCACATCCATACATGACTACTGGAAAAACCATAGCTTTAACTAGATGGACCTTTGTTGGCAAAGTAATGTCCCTGCTTTTTAATATGCTGTTTAGGTTGGAATGGGCTTACCAAAATGCAAATCTTATGATGTCATTCTCTCGCTATAAATCTCTCAATGTTCCTGATAGCCTACAGAATAAAATGCAAGTCTTCATAATGGGATAAAATGCCCTCCATGACCTAGACACAGCATCCAACATCATCTGCATTTCCCAATCTATATTCCAGGCAAACTGAATTGCGTGTTTTTGAACATTTCTTTCTCCTTCCTCCTGCCCTTGTACAGCCTTCCCTTCTTTACCTGCCTAACTCTAATTTTTCTTTCAGAACCAACACAGATAGCACATGCAAAATGCCTTACTTAAATGACCTGCCATTGGCCAGTCTAATCCAGGTGTCCCTCTGCTGACATCCAAAAGTACTTTATTTATATTTGTCCTAGAACAGACTCTACCTGCGAATCTAAGGCACTTGATACACAGTCTGAAAAAACCTTGAATTTGTATCCTAGGGTTTCATATGAGTTCAATCAATATAATTTGATAGAATAATAAATCAATGAATGAGTATATGAATGCAGGTTTAGGCATGTTAAAGTTTATCTAGAATTTCCTGAGGGAAAACCATCAGTAGACCTGGTTATAGTTTATGTGTTTGAGAAATTTTTAGACAAATATTTTCAGATAAATAACCTAATCCTTCCAGTTATTAAATTTTCCTTTCTCCTGTTAAAAATACAGCCACATCCTAAAGGTAATTTGTTGGTGTATCTTCCTAGTTCTACAATTGCATAAACTTCTAGCTTCTTGGCCATCCACATGTGCCCACAAGGCTCAAGGCCCCAGATGCAATGTTAGTGCAGTTTACTTATATTCTACCAGGGGTATGTGTATGGGAGGAGGGCTTTTCTTTTCTCAAAAGAGTAAAATAGTAAAGTGCATCTTTATAATAAATTAAATTCAAAATAAATGCATCTTCAATATACATCACTTTCAAAAGCAATTTCTTGATTTTTATAGATGTTCTGATGCTTGTTTACTAACTTGATCTTATTCCAGCCTTGATTAGAATTTCTAAAAAAGAAAACTTTCCCAACCTGCAGCTTTTTTTGGAAATTGGAATTTCTTTCCTCCTTTTTTTACAAGCCTTTCATCAAATCACATTTCATCTATCTAGTTAATTAGAATCAATACAAAATTTTACCTCAGTTCGCACTACTGAAGCCTGCTAACTCCTAGAGTTTTTAACCTGATGATTCTTTCTTGAGTTGCTACTGTTTTTCTGTAGTGAATGCATGCTTCTGTGCAACATATGTTCGAGTCTCTGGAGTATCAGAATATATATAGGAATGAATCGTAGAGAGTTCCCATATGCCACAGACCTGTTTCCAGCTCAGACCTTTGTGCATGCAGCCGGAACTGTAGATGTCAGGAATGAGAACAGCCTCAAAGGTCATTGTGCTCTCATAACACTTTGCTTATTCCTTATTCCTGATAAATGATTTCATTTATCATGGTATTATAATGAGCTATATAGCTGCCGTCCTCTTGACTACTTTGTAGATTATCTGAGTGTAGCATCCATTTACTCATTTTTCTATTCTCAGCACCAAAACAACATAGCATTTAGGGATGCTCAATAAGTGGTTGTTGTATTGAATTCTTTTGGCCAGTTGCTTTTTTATTGCCAATGTTGAAACGATTTTCTTTTATTTTTTTGTGAAGTTTTGTGTTTAGAAGCTTCCCTCTCTTTTTACCATTAAATGGAATCTTATCAGCTGAAACATAGTTTGGATGTATTTCACTTTGTTTAATTGCAGTTTGGGTATCACTTAGTCTCACCGTGCTCAGCTCTGCATCATTGAATTTAACACATCGACTTAGTTTCTAGACATCTTTAAATTGTATGGATTGTTAGTCTTTCTCAGTAGTAGAGTTACCTGTAGCATTTTCTTCTTTGGCTTAACACTCGGTTCATTCATTTCCAATCATAGGAATTCTAAATACATTGACCACAAACTCATATTTCTTTAATATGAATTTAATATGTCTTAAATATTATAATCAGATTCATTTGAAGATAAATCTTTCAAGATATAACAATGAGTTAAGAAGTGAGCAAAATTCCTGATCAATTATTTACATTTCTTTTGGGAAATACAGTGTGTATATTCGCCACAGTAACCAGACTTATTTTCTAGTTTTCTTCCAACATTTACTTCCCTGTGTCTCTTGCTATTTCAAAATGCAATACTAAAATGCTTATAAAATCAACTGTTTTGTGCTATAGAATAGAAAGCAGAAAAGATATATCTGGATGACCACAATCAACATGAGAATTAAAAATGGTACCTTCTTTTAGTGATGGACAGGGAATCCTGGCATGCTGCATTCCATGGGATCGCAAAGATTCAGACACGACTGAGTGACTGAACAAAAGTGAACTGAACCTTCTTTTAGAGGACTTATCTGTAGTGATCAAATCTGTTCTATTTTTGAAGGACACACACCTGAAGTCATGAAGTCATAACTAATTGAGTCCTGATTAAATAAGCATTTTGTTAATCCAGTGGGTAATCACTATGGAAAAATCAAGCAATATATGATCAGAGTAAGTTGAAAACTGCTATTCTTATCTTACAGACCCTGACAGTGATCAGGCTGCCAGGATTTAGGAGCACAGCGTGACTACATAGCAGTGTTTGAAACTGAATAAAAGCAGAAATCACAGCTACTGGGCCTAATAAAAAATGTTCTTCAAGACTTGATATTTAGTGACAATAGAGACAGTGCTACCAAGACAACATCTGTGAGTAAATGGAAATATACTTCATTTATTAATACATGTCTGATATCAGAGGGCAGCCAGTCTCCTTGGAAAAAATCACTCCCAGGGAAGGATAAGCCAATAAGCCAAGAACTGATAAGATCCAGGAAAGGATGATGAAACAGACTATCTGTGAGTCCCAAAGACTCTCTATCCAGGTAGTTGTTGTGAAATAGTTAAGGACAGAGGTGGACCTGCTATTGAGTTTTTATGACCACATATAATCTATGGTGAAAACTCAAATACATATAAAGTATCCAATGGTGATCTGAATGTTACTTTAAATTATAGAAATTTGAATAGCCAGAAGATAGACTATAGGAACTCCCACTTGCAGAGACATCAAAACTATAAATGAGATGAGGTCTGTCCGTCTTTAGGATATCATCTCCAGTTGTTGTATGTGATTTCAGTTTTTTCATTTTCATTTTCAAAATGGTAAGTTATTACAAAGACTAGCCTCTGAAGAAAAGATTGCAATATGAATGTAGTCTAAGTTGACTAATATAGACTTATGTTTTAAAAGGAGATTCAAGCTTGTTTCTAGGTGAGTAAGAATATGTATAACAAGTGTTATTTTAACGTTCATGAAACTAATCGATAGTCCATATGGTTTAATCAGTGTTCCATCTATATATTTTATCAGAAATACAATCATTAATTGGTAAACCATTTTGTTGAATTGTCAGTGAAATAGATGGCTTTAATGAATTGAGACCAAGAAAATATGCCTTTTCTGAACATGTACTGAACACATGTACTGTGTTAGCATGGGTTACATTTAAACTTCCTTGTGGTTCATGAATATTAAATCTAAGATGGTTAGGGGAATCTGACCTTAGTAAGAACATCACTTACATTTATACCAGCAGCTAAATAAGTATTGTGCATTTCCAATTCCCTGTTCATTCGATTGCATAGGACTTAGTTTTACAGTTTTTAATTCTCTAGAACTCTTCTACCATAGATACATATGATACATAATACAAACATATATGTAGATATATATATGCATTTTAAGATTTTATATTTATAGTCATTAATATGTATATATATTCCCTCTTAATAAGGGCATAATGTGACTATAAAAGTCCAATTGTGTGTGTGTGTGTGTTAGTTCAAAACACCTTTCGGGACTTGATCCAGTTGTCCTTGACTTTAGAACTAAACTTGTAAGGTAACAATACTTTCTAAAAGAATTTTAATGCTTTTAAACCTTAAGTCTTTCTAAAGTACTAAATCTTGTAGAGAATATATACAGACGACATGACTAGGCAGTTACAAAGCTTTTACAAACAGTGAAGTTTCCATACTTGTATGTATTTCCATCCTGTATGTGTTATTCCATCTGGCGGTCTACCCTGAGGCTTCGTTTTATCACTCTACTTGTCCTGTAAAGTTTCTTGAGATTTTTATTGAAAGAAACAATGAAAATGCTAATTAGTTATATTTTTCATCATAATCTTTTTTTTTATATACTAAAGGAGTCCTCTCCCTTTTCTGTGCCTGCTTCTATACTTCCAATGAGTTTCACAGCCCCAGAGCTATCATTTTTAGGCTTCTAATATTGTTTTCTGTTCACAGGGCTTAATAACTACTTTTTAATGGATTTTGTTTACCTTAGAGGCAGGCATTTTGGGAAATTCTGCTTACAGTAGGGCAGGATTAAGAACTTCTATGTGGCTTTGGGGGCTTCTTCCCTCAGAAAATTAAAATGGTTTACTCTTTTGACTGAAAGAGGAACGGAAAGAATTCCTTTTAAAATGAGACACTTGGAATTCACAAATGAAGACAACCGTGCATGCATTTAAATACAGAGACAGCATATTTTACGCACATAATTAATTTAGTTCCTTTATTATTATTATTATTTTACCTGCTAAAAGAGAGAGGCTTCCTTCCTGGCTTGTGGTTAAGATTCTGCCTACCCATGCAAGAAATGCAGTTGAATCCCTGGGTCAGGAAAATTCCCTGGAGAAGGAAATGGCAACCCACTCCAGTATTCTTGCCTGGGAAATCCCATGGCTAGAGAGGCTGGTGGGCTACAATCCATGGGGTTTCAAAGAGTTGAATATGATTAGTTCCTTTGTTTTTTTTCACCTGCTTGAAGTAATTGCAGCCTAACCAAGCTCTTGAAGTGAAAGCTCCATTGTTCCACCATGAATAACCATGGAGTCCAAGCTGTACATCCTTTTAAAATCTTTTCACTTTAAACTTAAAATTCTCATCATTTCTGTCCTTCATTTTAAGGACAACAGTTACTAATCCATAAAAGAAAAAGTATTCAGAGGATAGTTATCATCTACAGCAAGATTTCATAGTACAAACAAGGCCAAAACAGGAAAGGCACTGTTAAAGAAAGTTGAAATACAAAGAAAAAAATATATTTCCCCACCTCCTGAATATGTGTTTGGGAAGATAAGATTAATAGAAATGAGCATTGTCTTCATTTTCTTTCCATCCTCTGACCTCCTGGGCACGTTACCAATATTTCTTTTCCACATTTACTATCTGCCTTATTTTAGTTACTACTATGTATACATGTCTTATCTCTGATTCTAGACTGTGAGCCCATGAGGGCAATGGCTTGTGCCTATTTCATCCAGGTATAATACCAGGCAGCATGCTTTACAACAAAAGGCACATAGCAAATACTCAATGAATGACTAAAACAAATTACAAGGCAAAATAGCTCATACTCAGGGCCACACACATGGGATCTCTGACCAAATGTCATGTTACAGAGGTCTTCTCTGGCCACCAATCTGTATTTTTCTCCAGGCATGATCTCTCTCTCTCTAACCATTCAATTTGTAAAGTTATTACTGCTGCATTTCATTCTATTAAATATTAATTTATTTTCAGTTTAATCCAATACTGAGTAAGCTCCTTGGAAGAAAGGAATTTTCTAGCCACTGTTGTGAAAATCGTTTCCTTTTAGAGCATTCAGGAAATATTTGTTGAGTAAAGAAAAGTAGAGATAAAGTTATAGGAGAAAATTATAAGTTTAATTTTAGATAAAATGGATTTAAGGCACTGACAAGTAAACCAGATATTTTTAGTAAACTCTGAAACATTAGATCAGAAAGAGCAAGTCTCTCCCATGGTCTTGAGGTCTCTGACCATGTCAATGTTGTACTACTGTTACCAAGTCCAAATTCACTGTACTCGCAGCACGACATGTAGATGAACCTGAAAGACAAGGTGTTGAGGCAAGGAATACAACTTTATTGGGAAAGCCAGCTAACAGAGAAGATGGAAAACTAATGTCTCAAAGTAACCATCTTGTCGGGGTCTGGAAGCAAGGTTCTTTTATAGAGGAAAAGAGAGAAAAAAGGAGGAATTAAAGTCAAAAAGCAGAATGGAGAAGGAGAGGCAGTGAGGAAGTAAAGTAAAAATGATCTTCAGTCTTGCAAAACGTCTCCAGGGAGGACCAGTGTTTGGAAGGGATGTGTTAATCTCTTCTTTTTTGTAGCCATTTACAGGTGAGCTTCCCTGGTGGCTCAGAGGTTAAAGCATCTGCCCGCAATGTGGGATACCTGGGTTCAATCCCTGGGTTGGGAAGATTCCCCTGGAGAAGGAAATGGCAACCCACTCCAGTATTCTTGCCTGGGAAATCCCATGGATGGAGGAGTCAGGTGGGCTACAGTCCACGGGGTTGCAAAGAGTCGGACCCGACTGAGCGACTTCACTTTCACTTTCACAGGTGGGCAGGGTCAGATTATCTCTTTAAGAGCTGAACAGGCACTTTAGTTTAAACAGTCAGGTAAGGCTTCCCTAGTAGCTCAACTTGTAAAGAATCCACCTGCAATGCAAGGACACCCCGATTTGTTTCCTGGGTGGGGAAGACCTGATACCCACTTCAGTTTTCTTGGGCTTCCCTGATGGCTCAGCTAGTAAAGAATCCACCTACAATGCAGGAGACTTAGGTTCGATCCCTGGGTTGGGAGGATCCCCTGGAGAAGAGAATGTATACCCACTCCAGAATTCTGGCCTGGAGAATTCTATGGACTGTATAGTCCATGGGATCACAAAGAGTTGGACACCACTGAGTGACTTTCACTTTCATTGTCAGAGGGGAAAGGTCCTTTGACACAAGCAATCATGTATATAGGATTATAATAACAGCAACGAAAAGCAGGTCAAAGAAACAGTTTCCAACATGGAGTCAGAACTGGTTTTTCTCTGCTACACTATGTGTTGGCATAGCTGTTGGACATCAATAATGGTATACTATGCTGGTTAGTGCTTTAAGGTGAAACACCTAGGTCACATTCAAGGACTGAGATTAGTTTCGCATTTTGAACGAAGCATCATGGCTAGTGTGTGTGGATCACATCAAACTGGAAAATTCTTCGAGAGGTGGGAATACCAGACCATCTGACCTGCCTCCTGAGAAATCTGTATGCAGGTCAAGAAGCAACAGTTAGAACTGGACATGGAACAACAGACTGTTTCCAAATTGGGAAAGGAATATGTTAAGCCTATATATTGTCACCTTGCTTATTTAACTTCTATGCAGAGTACATCATGCAAAATGCCAGGCTGGATGAAGCACAAGCTGAAATCAAGATTGCCTGGAGAAATATCAATAACCTCAGATGCAGATGACACCACTCTTATGGCAGAAAGCAAAGAGGAGCTAAAAAGCTTCTTGATGAAAGTGAAAGAGGAGAGTGAAAAAGCTGGCTTAAAACTCAACATTCAAAAAACAAAGATCATGGCATCTTGTCCCATCACTTTATGGCAAATAGACGGGGAGACAATGGAAACAGTGACAGACTTAGTTTTTTGGGGCCTCCAAAATCACTGAAGATGGTGACTGCAGTCATGAAATTGAAAGACGTTGCTCCTTGAAAGAAAAGCTATGACCAACCTAGACAGCATTTTAAAAAGCAGAGACATTACTTTGCAAACAAAGGTCTGCCTAGTCAAACTATGATTTTTCCAGTAGTCATGTATGGATGTAAGAGTTGGACCATAAAGAAAGCTGAGCACCAAAGAATTGAAGCTTTTGAACTGTAGTATTGGAGAAGACTCTTGAGAGTCCCTTGGACTCCAAGGAGATCAAACCAGTCCATTCTAAAGAAAATCAATCCTGAATATTCATTGGAAGCACTGATGCTGAGGCTGAAGCTCCAATATTTTGGCCACCTGATGTGAAGAACTGACTCTGGAAAATACCCTGATGCTGGGAAAGATTGAAGGCAGGTGGAAAAAGGGCCAACAAAGGATAAGATAGTTAGATGGCATCACTGACTCAATGGACATGAATTTGAACAAGCTCCTAGAGTTGGTGATGGACAAGGAAGCCTGGCGTGCTGCAGTCCATGGGGTCGCGAAGAGTCGGACACAGCTGAGCAACTGAATTGAACTGATTCATGGTTAGTGTATCTCAGGCTATGTAAACAAGCAGTTCCCCCAAAGAGACTTATTTCAAAGTGGCATTTGGATGGCAAACATGGCCCCTAATGAGTTCACTGCCTAGGACTGTTATTTCAGAGCCCTGAACTGAAATTAAGAGTTCCAGGACCTTCATTGCTACTAAATAATTGTGGAGTCTTAGATTTCTGTGTTTCAGTTCTCTCTTCTCTGGATGGAGGTATGGAGGGTGTAGAAATAACATACTTGAATTTAAAATTCTTTCCTGTTGTACTGCTTCCAAATTCTTTTCTCATCAAGGAAGGTTTTGATAGAGAAATGGGGAAGATAAGGGAAAAAAGCAGAGTGATCATGTTCTTACTAAGCACATTTATTCAGCAACCACAATTTTTCACCTGTGCCTACATCTGGTGACATTTCTGTTAGAATGATTTAAAATGCATCAGTAACAAATAATTTCTATATCTGACTCTATAAAATGAAGGCACAGGCATTATAACTTGTGCCTTCTACTGAATTTTTTTTATCAAGAAAGTTACTTCTATTCAATTTTTTAGCAAACTATCCTATACACATAAATGAGTTTGGGGCTACATAATTCCTCTGTATCTTTTGGATATCACTGTTTACATTTTTATTGTTGACTGTCAAGAAATGTATTTGTAAGCAGTATTGATTAAACATAAACAGGTAGGGTATGTAGATGCTGGTTTTATATCAGAGATTGGGGATTATTCCCAATACCATATGTGTAAATACCCTTTACTGAATGTCCATATGAAAGACTTTTATTTATCGCAATAACATAATTAGGCTAACTAAGCAACTAATATTAACTTAAAGATAATTAAATTAAACTCCCCAAAAGGCACAGTGTAACTTTAGGTAGATAATTGTACAATGGACAAGATACTGGTTTTTAAAAAATGATAAAATCCTACATAATGTAATGAGTATAAATTAGCTTTGATTGCAGTTTATGGTCTCATTTTCAAAAATATAATCTGAAAACCTGCTAGAACATAAGCTATCATAACTTGAAACAATTCATTTCATCAATGCAATAGTTACCTTTCCTTACTTTCCTTTATCTAAATTATGAAACATAAACATAATTTTACAAGATTTCTAAATGTTTTCTCCAAGTGGAGTTTGTTTTCATTGCTTCAGTTATTTATCTCAGAGATATGTGGAGGAATAAAAGATAATATTTAGTAAATATGAGATCCATAATACATATGTTGTTGTGCAGATAATAAATTAAATTATCAAGACACTTAAAAATTTTAAATTAGCAGTCTTTCAGATACATTTTTAGTAATGGTCACTTTTCCTAATTAATAGAATACAAAGTAAAATAAAATCTAGGACAGTGAATTGGAATAACATATAGGGACTTCCCTGGCTGTCCAGTGGTTAAGACTTTGCCTTCCGATATAAGGAGTGCTGACTCAGTCCCTGGTCAGGGAGCTAAGATCCTACATACCTCATGGCCAAAAAACCAGAACATAAACAGCAGAAGCAATATTCAATAAAGACTTAAAGAAAAATGACGTGTAAAATGGGTTACGATTCCTGTGAGTTGCATTTCCTTCTATAAAGCACGAATGAATATACACAAAAAGCACAAAGATTCCATGGAAGCAACCAAAAATCATCCCACCTATTCACTCATGGTAAAAAAAACTGTTCCTACTGATTAGCCATTTTAATGATTATTGAAAGATCCAACACTCTCTTTTATAACAACGCCATATACCTAAAGCTGAGAGCAGGCTTCAGGAATGAAGCTGTGGCTCAGAATTATGTGAATGGAGAACATGGTTGTAACTGTATCAGCTAAGATTATTTTTTAGCGATAAGCAACACAATGCCTAGATAAAGTACTTTAAGAAATAGTCAATTATTGTCTCTCTCTTAACAAGAACTCTGGGGTTAGGCTGTTCCATGTTTGACTTAGTAGCTTAATAATGTGTGTTCCACTTTTCTGCTCTGTCTTCATTTGGTGTGCTGGTGATTTCCCTACTTAGGGTTTTAAGTTCCCTGATAGCTCAGCTGGTAAAGAATCCGCCTGCAATGTGGGAGACCTGGGTTAGATCCCTGGGTTGAGAAGATCCCCTGGAGAAGGGAAAGGCTACCCACTCCAGCATTTTGGCCTGGAGAATTCCATGGAGTGTATAGTCTATGGGGTGGCAAAGAGTTGGACATGACTGAGCGAGTTTCACTCACTCACTCATAGCAGCTGTAAGCACCATGTCTCCATAGAACAACTTCCAAATGAATAGAAGGGCCAGTCTTCCCATGTTTTGGAACTTCCAGCAGACTCTCCAACTCTCCTTTTGGCCAAAATTGCTTCTTTTGCCTACCTCGAAGCCAATTATTGGCAGAGACAAATGGGCTTGCCATGGCTTAGTTAGACAACCTATTGGTTTGTCTCGTGAAACCTGGTTGGATGCCTCTTTTTCAAAGAAAAACATCCCAGATGTGAGCAAAATTGGACTTCTTTAAGGAAGAAGAAAGAGATATGGCTGCAGAAAAAGAAAACATCAATGTCTGCAACACAAATTGAATATGAGTGCAATTTTTCAAATGAAAAATGTAATTAAATTCTGACTTTCAGTCAATCCTGAAAATAGAGACACTGACGAGATTAGTTCCTCCCCTAGCTATTGGAGTCAAGTTTTATATCAAACACCAAGCATGGTGTCTTTTGTTCAGCACATTTGATGAATAAATGAAAAAGTCCTATGGTTTGTTGAATTGCTTTCTCTGATGATGACACTGTAAATGGAGGTGAACGAGGAACTTTAGTCTACTATCGACATACTAGTTGGCATTTCTTCCACAAGTCAGCAAGAGGACACACTAATAATGATGAGTGTCCTAGAAACTCTGTAGGGTATAGAGTTGAAAGATGTCCATGGAACTCAGAAGTGCTTTATCCTCTGTGCAAAAGGATAACATCAAGAGAACTAATTGGAAAGATACTGGTAGCATTTTTATAGTTGGTGAGAGAAGCAGATGCTCAAATGTGAAAAGTTCTGTTTTCTAAGATACTTCACAAAAGGAATGATGATTTAAATTATTTAAATAATATTATAACTGGCATGCAATATATGCACAATTTGAACATGTATAGCACAATCAGGACATTCTGTACTCAAAGAAAAAAGATGACTGAGGAGATTGAAAATTTGAGGATAGCAGTGTAATCAGCGACAAGATCTGATGAGCAGAGGTATGACAAAAGCAAGTTCTCATACAGAAACTGCAGTAAAATGGAGGACGAGAACTCTGAAAAAAAGTTAAATCCCTTTGATTTTTGTTTAAGAAGAAAAAGAAATTAGAAGTGGAAATAGCACTTTAGGCATTCAGCTGACTTGAGAGTTGAGACCTTAAATGCAGATGGAGTAATGGTAGGAATAGTGAAGTAAACACAGATGAGTCCATTGCAGCTCATATAAAATTATCTTGTCCTTTTTTTTAATGTTTCTATGGCTTCTTACTTGGGCCATTGGGATAATAGGAGCCATTTCCAAATAGAACCTTTATTTAGTAAAACAGTTGTAATAAGAAAATGGAGTACTTTATCATCACCTAAAAGCAAAAGGGATATTGCTCATTAACTAGAAAGCTTCTGTCAAGACAAGGCCTAATTTCGTACAAAGGCTGAACTGTGTGTGCATGCTAGCGTGGAGTCATTTTACACCTGGGGCCTTCAAATATAGCAAGTTCTTCTTTGCTAACATATGTCGCATGAAGTTCAAGATAGCACATTGCATTTCAGTGTCTCAGGCCTTGTGGCTTATATAACTCCATATAAGTAGAGGTCATTTTTAAAGGGCTATAGATTAATAGAAAAATTGTAAGAAACACTCCTAGAATATCACAATAGAGCATCTGAATTTCCCTCTTAGATGATGAGATCTAATCTAGCAGATTGGTTAGTAGTTTTCGTCCTGTTCCCATTGAGAAATTAGAGGTTTTGCAATTCAAGCCAACTTTCAGCTACACAGGAACATACGTATTCTGTGTAGACTCTGGTTAGTTTAATGGGCTTCCCCGGTGGCTCAGTAGCAAAGACTCCGCCTGCAATGCAAGAGACGCAGGTTGGATCACTGGTCTGGAATATCCCCTGGAGAAGGAAACTGCAACCCATTATGGATTTCTTTTCTGGGAAATCCCATGCACAGAGGAGCCTGGCAGGCAACAGTTCCTGGGGTTGCAAAGAGTTGGACATGACTTAGCGACTGAACAACAGCAACAGTTACTTTGGTAAATCTCCTGGATCTTAAGTCTCAGAAGCGATTTACAGTAAGGCCCAGAGGCAGCAACATAGGTGAGGGCTGGGAAGGGGGGAGTCCCTGTGTGTGTCTAAACCAAGACGAGGGCAAAGCTGAGAGTCTGACATTCCACTGTAGGGAATGTCACCTTTAACGATTTGGTTGTTAAAAATTGAGCAGCTGACTCAGCACTGAGAATGTGTACACTCTGAGGGTTCTTCAGCATCATGAGACCTGTCATGGTCCAATACAGACACTGACGCAAGAGCTTGTCCAAGTTCTCACAAACATTGCTTAGCATCCGATTATGTGCCTAGGGACAATTATCTGACAATATGTGTGGAGCACTAGGAAGTAGCTATGATGATATCACATGCCATGGTGTCGGTTGGCAGAATTTGGAGGTCTGAGATAAATGCACAGTCATACAGCTGAACACAGAAATTTCCAAATTCAAGGGTTGCCAACTCCTGCTTTACAATCTATATGTCACTGCTGAAGCTGGTCTTCACCAGCATTGCAGTGTCGACTCCGTATCTGCTGTCACAAAAGCAGCTACATTTCTACTCCACAGCTTTATCTGAATCCTGATAAAGTATGTTTTGTTCTACATAAGGAAGAGAGCTCTTAGAAAAAGCAGTTTCTGAGGAACATTCTGACAAACGAATTTCTTTTTTTTTTTTTTTAGATTTCTCTCCTCCTAAGAAAAAGTAAAAAGGGCTGCCTATCTGATTGGAAGAGAACCTTTCTTCCCCACTCCCTTGGTAGTCAGATGTTGTCCTATTAGAACCTGTTTCTACATTCCCTCTGAGTCCTTTATAAGGAAAAGAAGCAGGAATTCCTGGGTCTCCGAGGACATATTCAAGAGACTGCAAAGATTAACCATTTGCCTTCTCATCACACATGCTCTGGTATTCAGCAGAAACCAGAATTTAAAAACTTTCTCTCTAGCAAAGGTCAAGATATTAGTCTCTGAGGGATAGATCCTAGAGGGTCTTTACATCAAGCATTTTGCATTTCTGGAGTCGCACATAAGAATATCTGGATTTCAAATAAGATTCAATCATAAATCATAATAAATAATATTCTAACCAAGGCACACAAATACATAACCCTTACAGTCAGTGAAACTGGAATTGAAGTTTAGCCTTTAAAATACCTCACCTTTTTGTAACAGTTTCAGTTCAGTTCAGTTCAGTTCAATCACTCAGTCATGTCTGACTCTTTTTTTTTTTATGTCTGACTCTTTACAACCCCATGGACTGCAACACACAAGAACAACCATCTCATCCTCTGTTGTCCCCTTCTCCTCCCACCTTCAATCTTTCCCAGCATCAGGGTCTTTTCAAATGATTCAGCTCTTCGCATCAGGTGGCCCAAGTATTGTAGCTTCAGCTTCAACATCAGTCCTTCGCATGAATATTAAGGACTGATTTCCTTTAGGATGGACTGGTTGGATCTCCTTGCAGTGCAAGGGACTCTCAAGAGTCTTCTCCAACACCACAATTCAAAAGCTTCAAGTCTTTGGCACTCAGGTTTCTTTATAGTCCAACTCTCACATCCATACATGACTACTGGAAAAATCAAAGCCAGTTGCAACAGTTTACTTCTTTCAAAAGTATCTCTTTTGTTATTGAGGTTCAGCTACTTAATTGTACTTTTAATAATAAAATAAGGGTAGACAAATCAATACTGCAGGTAATAGAAAGCATTTAGCATTTATTTCAGAGTGGGTAGGCTGAATACCTACTGAGACTTGGAAAAAACATTCTTGAATCTCAGCTTCAGACAAGTACACTGATGAATGTGGCTTTCTCAAAACTTAGGGCTGCAAAAACTAAAGCTTTACCATGTAACAGATATAGTTATCCCTGATTTGTATTTAACATAAGAAATTGCAATTGATTCATATGTCATTTTAGGTAAGAGTTGCTTAAAGGATACCAAGAGTTCACGTACTTTTTCTATAAGATCCCAGGGAATAAATACTTCCAGTTTTAAAGACCTCACACACTCTGTGGAAACTACTCAACTCTGCTGTAGTAGCATAAAATAAATCACAGAAAACAAGCAAACAATTGAACATGCTTGAGTTCCGGTACACTTTATAGGCCCTGAAATTTGAATTCCATGCCATTTTCTTGTGAGGTTTTTTTTTTTCTTTTTAGCCGTTTAAAATTTTAAGAACCATTTCTAGCTTGCAGGCTGTACAAGAACATGAGGTAGATGGAATTCACCCATGGGCTGTAATTTGCCAAACTGTGCTCTATAGATGGAGATCTTCCCAGGCCCTGAAGGTCCGCCATAGAGCAATGAGAATTCATTGACCTCATCTCTGGGCTTCTGAAAACTTTGTCTTTCTCATCTTTGTTTCATTTTGAGACTCTATCTTCATTACATAACATAATCTCTGAAGAAAAAAACTTAAAGAGTACTATTCAAGCCTGGTTGTGACTTTTAAAATAGAATTACCTGCACCTCTGTGAACATACTTTGTCTGCATCTCCTGATGTTAATACTCTCAAAAAAGAAAGATCTTTTATAAGACAGAGCATGAGGAAGGGAAGTCTTACCTCCTGTATGGCAATAGTCACATCTTGAATATGAAAAAACAAAAAAGCAGGGAAGTGGTTTGCAGATGGGATAACTCAGTGATGTATCCAGAAGCAGACCCTTCATAGTCAATCTTCTCTTCCAACTGGTGCCCTCTCTGCTTTGCCATTCCTCCAGAAGCTAGAGAGAGCCTTATTAGGGTTACTATCCACACACAGTGTCATTATATTACAGTCTTATTTTTATGAAAAATGAAACTGAATTGAAAAATGCATAGTGGTGAACCTAACTCAGATATTATCATTGCATTTTCCCTTCTGGACAAGAAAAATGCAAGACAGGACACAAAATAAAAAATTCAGCAAGTACCATACAGAATACCATGAGACATTGGTATTTTTTTTTTCTTTGTCACCAATTTTGAGTCATAGTGATAATACTTCAAGAAGTTCAGTTCTCCTTTTTTAAACATTTGCCCCTTAGACACATACATTGAAATAGGTGTTTTGTTTTGTCTCTGAACTAAAATATCCTCAGCTCAATAATCTCATTTTGCAGTTTGCTCTGTTTTTGTTTATAAAGAGTGTGAGTCTAAAATCACCATCTGTATAATTTGGACCTAATACTTACCTGAAATATATATAATAAATATCCAGTCATCAAATTTATGATGCAGGTTACCCCTCATTTCATTTTTAGATCAATATTCTGGTTTAGTAATTATGATCTATATGAAAATTTGGTCGTAAATCATCACTATCCTTCTCTCTAAAATTAACTGGATAATATACTTGAAGATTGCAGTAAGGTGCTTTTTGTAACATGAAATTTATGTAAGTTGACTTCATTTTGCAGCCCCCTCCCCCTTTTATTCTCCTTAGAGAAATAAATGAGGGTAGGAGACTAATATCTTTTTTATCTTGGGATTATTCTCCATTAAGTAATTCCCCAGAGCAGCCTTCAGATAAGCAACAGAATTCCTGGTCCTCTGTACCAGTGGAACAGAATGGAAGAGTTTGAAGGTTATATACTAGTGGCCAGGTCTTCAACCCTTTTACCCTAGCCAAGGGATATGTAGTAGTTCTATTCAAATCAACAATGCTTCTAGATACTTCCTGATCTTCACCTTCAAAGTACAAATTTTTTTTATCTAATTCTGACTTTGGAAAATATTTCCTTCTTAATAGTAATTTTTTATCAAAAATGAAAATTATTTCTTTTTAGTGACAGACATCCAGTAGACAAGTATATTCCTTGGTACTTGTCCATGAAGAGCTAGTAAATTATGCAAGTATGAGACATGCAGAAAAATACCTTCTTTAGAAGGACTTTTAAGTTGCCCTTATTCTTTTTTAAATAAAAATCACTTACATATGAAGGTGATTATATTACCTTTTAATGTAATACTTCTTAAGAAGGAAAGAAATCCATAAATAACTCCCAGTAGGTCTTGATGACATTTAAGTAAAGACCTAAAAGCCTTGAAATCCCATGGACAGAGGAGCCTGATGGGCTATAGTCCTTGGAGTTGCAAAGAGTCAGACACGACTGAGCGACTAACACTTAACTTAAAGGCCTTGAAGAGAATTCCAGGAAAGTACAAAAGCTCAGAAGCAGTAGCATGTCTGGGACTGGTGAAGAATAACACGGAGGCCAATAGGCAGCACGATACAGGGAGTGGGCAGGGCAGAGAATTAAGTGGGTGTCAGATTATGTACGTATTGTAGACCATCCCGGTGATGGTCTTCCCAGGGATGGTCTTCCCGGTGATGGTCTTCCCAGGGATGGTCTTCCCGGTGATGGTCTTCCCAGGGATGGTCTTCCCTTCCCGGTGATGGTCTTCCCAGGGATGGTCTTCCCGGTGATGGTCTTCCCAGGGATGGTCTTCCCTGTGATGGTCTTCCCAGGGATGGTCTTCCCGGTGATGGTCTTCCCAGGGATGGTCTTCCCAGGGATGGTCTACCCAGTGATGGTTTGGTCTCATCCTCAGTGAAGCTGGAAGGCAGTGCAAACACTATTGATACTATGTGTAAAATAGATAACTAACGGGAGCCTACTATATAGCTCAGGGAATCCTACTCAGTTCTCTGCAGTGACCTAAGTGGGAAGGAAACCCCAGAAAGATGGGGTATATGTACATGTATAACAACCACTTTGCTGTGCAACAGAAACTAACATAATCCTGTAAAGCAACTATACTCTAGTAAAAGTTTGCTTTAAAAAAAGAGACGATGAAGGGTTTTAAACAGAGCAGTAAAAGCCATCAGACATTTCTAATGTCTGCTTAGTCAGGGTATCTCTGGCTACTAGACTAAACTTGACGGTGAGGGACAAGGTCCAAGCAGAAAGACTGATAAAGAGGCTGTAATGATAATCCTGGAGACAGAAGATGGTGACTTGAACCAGGGTGTTGTCAGAGGACATGTAAAGAAGAGAGTGGGCAGTACATATATTTCAGATGTTGAGCTGACATGGTTTGCTGGTAGCTTGCACACTGAGTGTAAGAGAAAGAAGTCCAGGATTGCTCTGAGGTTTGGGGTCTGAGCAACTAGAGGAGTGATGCTGCCTTTATACTGAGAGAGACAGGGAGCCACAGAACTAGAGGAGAGAATTAGGAGTGGAGGTTGGGACATGTTCATGTTGAGATGCTTACTGGACATCAAATGGACATGATGTATGGGAAGTTGGATATATGAGTCTGGAATGCAAGGACAAGATCTAATTTGGGCATCACCTGAGTATAAATGTTAGAAAGCCACTCATATGATCATCAATATAATGTGAATATAAAAGATAAGTGCTGCTGGGGCTAAAGCTGGGTGACTCCAGTACAAAGCAGTCCATGCAACATGGAGGCTAAGAAGCAGAGCTATTAGGAGGGAAATCAGCAGAACTTAGGGTCCTGAGCCAAGTGAAGAAAGTGTTTCCAGGAGGAACATGTGTTCACTGTGTGAAATGCTGTGACTGCAACCAGGGAGACCAACACTGTGAATTGACCTTCAAATTTAGCAATTTAGAGGACATTCAAAGGAGCAATTTGGGTGAAGTAGTGGGGAAGAAAGTCTAATAATGAAAGGAGTTGCACGATGGGTGGCAATTCTTTCAAGGAATGTTGCTATAAATGGAAGGAGGCAGCCAGAGAGGGAAGTGGAGTCTAGAGAGGTTTTTCTTTTGTTTGATGATGCAGAATCGGAGGAGAAAGCATGTGTGTGTGTGTGTGTGGTGTATTATTACATGAAAGGCACCTCCTAGTGCAACAAAGATCACCACAGCTCAATAATCTACTCCAGGGACTTCCTTGGCGGTCCTGTGGTTAAGACTTTGTGCTTCCAAGGCAGGGGCATGGGTTTGAGCCCTGGTTGGGGAGCTAAGATCCCACATGCTGTGTGGCATGGCCAAAAAATAAAATTATAAACAACAGCAACAACAGAAAATACTTCCTTAAAAAAGTAATAATCTACTCCAAGGATGACTTCTGAAATGATGACCCTTGTGATCACTGATGATCATTGATGGCCCTATGATGCTTTGTGAATCATTTAACTCCAAATTTTCTATTAAAGATCCTTGGAAGCTAACTTTTCTTTCCTCTCCCAGTTTTGTCCATAAAAATAGTCCCTTACTATAATGAAAGTAAAAGTTATACTAGATGATGTTTCTGTTAGTGACAGGACCCACATTCCCCAGCCTTGACAGACAAGGACAAGTGAGGAAAAGAGATTTCCCAGGTACTGTTCTTTGATAAAAAGTTAATTTTATCCCAGACTGCAAGACCTCCTGCAAGGAACCCATCCCTTCTAGGATTAACTCAAAGAGAATTATTATCCAATAAAAGAGAGCCTTGCTGCTTGGGACTGCTGACTTTTGTCACTTCCTGGCAGGAGTTTTTATGTAGATGGGGACTTTGAGTTCTCTATTCTGTTCAAGCCACAGGGCTTGGGAGAGAATTCAGCCCCTACAGGCATTCCATACTGTGAAGCTGCCTCAGCTCTATTCATTACAATGGAACTCCTAGGAGCGAAGAAGCTTTATTTTCTATTGAGTGGTTGTAATGTGATTGAACACAGGGTTTCTGGGCAGCCAACTGTTTTGAACTCCGAAGTACATTTTCCCCCCAAATGAACAAAGGAATGTCTATTCATTTAATCAAAGGAAGAGTAAACCTATAAAAGTCTACTAAAACAACTACTATCCCAGAAAAATGAACCAAACAAGCTTAAGATAGGAACATAGAATAGAAGTGTTTTTGGTTGTAATGTCTCATACATCTTCCTGATCCCACTTCAAAATACCGAAGTATCAACATTCATACATTTTTCAAGATCAGTTCACCAACACAGATGTATTTTACATTTTCTATCAGCTTTTTGGGTTCTATTCTAGCATAGTCTGTTTTTCTGTTTATACTTACAGAAAGGGGAAAAGGAAAAGATACTAGTAGCCCTGTTATTCACTCTCATAATGCCATCCGCCTCTGCTTTATACTTAATAGTCATAATTCTTTATGATCACCATGTCCTACTTTGATTAAAGTTTGTCTTTGTGGTTTATTGGGACTTCCCTCATAGCTCAGTTGGTAAAGGATCTGCCTGCAATGCAGGATACCCTGGTTCAATTCCTGTGTCGGGAAGATCCCCTGGAGAAGGGATAGGCTACCCACTCCAGTATTCTTGGACTTCCCCGGTGGCTCAGCTGGTAAAGAATCCGCCTGCAATGCGGGAGACTTGGATTCGATCGCTGGATTGGGAAGATCCCCTGGAGAAGGGAAAGGCTACCCACTCCAGTAGTACTGGAGAATTCCATGGACTCTATGGTCCATGGGATTGCAAAGAGTCGGACATGACTGAGTGACCTTCAGTTTTTTTCTTTTGGTTTATTGGACAGTAAATAGGTAAGGGCAGGGATCACATTGAGGCACCAACTTATCCTCAGTGATAAACATGCTTAGCAAATAGGAAGTGGTTTAAAAATATTTTCAATAGATAATGAAAAAAGGATGAGAGAAAGGAGGGAGAGGAAGAAGGGGAGATAAAAAGGGGAGAAGAGAGAAAGGAAAGAAGTAGGAAGTAAAATGTTGGGTTGGCTAAAAAGTTCATTTGGGTTTTTCCATAGCATCTTTTGGAATAGCTTCCAAGAGCTTACCATGTGTGATTATTGCATGTCTAGCTCAGCACTAGCTATTTTATATACACCATCTCAAAAATCAACCTTCACAAAAAAGAATTATCATTCCCATTTCACAGGAGAAAAAACTGAGACTCAGAGAGGCTAAGGTCACACAACTGGGAAGTGGCAGCTAGAACAGTGTCCTGTCTACTTCTCCAAAGCATCTATCCACCTCTTTCCATTCTACTCTCCTGGGACAATGGGGAAGCAATATGACAGAGAAAAGCCAGAAAGGAGATGAAACATCAAAACATTTGAAAATGGACAAACGTGATCTTCTCTGTCTACTTTCTAGGAATTACACTCAGAACCAACTCTGGGCAACCTATGTTGATGCCTCCTTTCCCAAACCCATTTGCACTGGTGCCTCCAGCTTGATGCAATTGTCATCTACATTTCCCCAAACTTTAAAACTTGGTCTCTATGTCCTCTCCACATTTTGGTGGGGCAAGCCCATTCCAACTTGATATTTTAGAGGCTAGCTCTTCATGTTGGACACCTAGACCTGGGTATGGTCCTCACAGATGGGCTTTACAAAGTATTTTATGTTCATAAGAACAGTATGGTCTGCTGCCTGGAATTCATTAAGTCAGACACAATCTATAAATAAATGATTTCTAAATTGTTTCTATTGGAGATGGCCATATATACACTCAAGCTGGAGGACAACTATCTTTTCTTTTATGAGCCAGGCCAGAGATAATGTCAAGTCCAAATTCAGCTACCCTCTGTTTCAGTAGGCAATAGACAGATTTTCCATAATAGTGTCCTCTGGCCTCCAATTACGAAAAAGACTAGGACTAAAATGAGTGAGAAGGACCACTGCAATTCTAGTTCTTGTTGATGTTACTACCCATCATGATGCCTAGGTTGCTCAGATGTTTGCCCTTGTCCCGTACTGGTTAATATATGCTTAGGAAGTTAAAACCTCAGCATTGGGCAAGTTCAGAAGTCATGACTTATTGTTCCAAGGAAGAAAATCTCTGTAAAATCTCTGTTGTTGTTTGCTGTTGTGTTATATGAGTTCCTTATATAGTTTGGATATTAACCCCTTATCAGAGGTGTGGTTTGCAAATATTTTCTCCCATCCCATAGGTTGCCATTTCATTTTGTTGATTGTTTCTTTTGCTATGTAGAAGTATTTCAATTTGATGTAGTCTCATTTATTCTTTATTTAGGCATCATATCCAAGAAGTTACTGTCAAGACCCATGTCAAGGAGTCTTTTGCCTATGTTTTCTCCTAGGAGTTTTATGGTTTCAGGCCTTACATTTGAGTTCTGAACTCATTTTGTGTTAGTTATAGTGAGTAGTATAAGATAGGGGTCTCATTTCATTCTCTTGCATGAAATATCTGAATTTCCCTATACTGTTTGTTGATGAAACTATCTGAATTAGCATTTTTTAATAATCACCAAGTTTGTATGCCTTCAAGTAAAACTCTAATGAAGAAAAACAGAAAGTGCCATGTGCATGTGTGAACCTAACAAATACATTTATTGATGATAATGATAAGAACAGTGAAAATGGAAATTTCATCTTCTTAGGCTTATTCATGGAGCACTGCATTTAAAACCCTTCATTTATTTATTTTTTATAACATTTGAGATCAAAATACATATAAAGTATTTCAAGGTAGAAGTTTACTAGTTTATAAATGGAAGTTGATTGACCACAAGGCCATAAGTTGATTTCAAAAAGAGGTGTAAAATGAAATGCCAAAGTAAATCAAAGAGTCAACTAATCCTCATACAAGAAGTAGCACTGACTGGAGTCCCATATCATATCAATCCTTTTACTTAATAGTCTCAGTGGAAACCACTTCTGGGGGCATCAAACAAGGCAACCAGCCAGAAATGTCATTATCCCAAGCAACATTTCTATTTCATAAAGCTAGCTAACTCAAACAGTAATTTATGTTTAGAAAAATCTGGCTTTATCTTTCCTAGACAACCCAACATGATACTGTTTTCCATATGGGTTGCATACATTCTTGGTTACAACTGAATAACAGGAAATCATTTCACTACATATATATTTTTTTTTCCCTTGGCCAAAGAAATTTTGGCTGGGCTGAAGGATAAATTGCAATTTTATTAAGGGTTCCAGGACCAAGTTTAATCACTCTCATTGCTAATTAGGAGCGGCCGACAAAGACCCCCCCGAACATGTAATACCTTAATGGAAGTATATGGTGACCTCTTGGGTCACTTTTCCATATTAAATTTGGTCATGTTACAAAACTGTGAACTGAACTGAAACTTTAAATTGTCTTGCTTGATCCATAAGTGAAATACTCCTAGATTCTCAAGCAAATATAATTACTTAAATATTGGAAAAATACATTTATATTCATTTGCAAATATTGACATTATCCTTTTTTTAAATGTTGAGCATATTCTGTTTTGTAGAGCCTTGAACTGCTGATTCAGGGGAAGTGTTATCATTTTCACATAGGGCGAGAGAGTATTGAGGGGATCAATCTTCCCTAAGTGCTGATAAATGAGTGAGTTTGCATTCTAATTACAGATATAGTTTATGTGTTTCCTCCTTTCAAATCTCCTTTCAGATTACCATGAGGTAAAATAATCAGAGGAAAACTTTTTATACTGCACCCAATAATTTTTGCATTACTTAACTAAGCATCTTTCCCGTGTTGATTTTGAGAATGCCAGCCTCTAAAAATTAATAATTTTTCCATCTAGATGAATAAAATAATCCCCCTTTAGATTTATCTCTGTGTGAGAGGAATTTTTATTATAATTATTTGTTTTAGAAGCTGCAAAGAGCTCCAGGATATTTTAAAAGAGCACAGAGATACCTCATAATGAAGAGTCCCTAGTCTTATATGCTAAACAGGTTTTAACAGCTTTTGCAGAGTATAAATTTTTCCTATAGACTCTAATATGTAAGTCATGCATGCGGTGATATACAGATTATCCTTTAGAGAGATTTCATAAAAACGTGAGAGCATGTAAAATGCAAAAGAGTAAAGAAGCAACAGATTTATCCCCGTAGACCAACTGCAAGAGAATGAAAAGTAAAAGCTGAGAGGCTAATGACAGGCTAATGGTAAGAACAACGATCAACAAAGCTGTGAAATATAGTTAAAGTGGAAGTAGCCTGCCACTAAACAGTAAAATATAGTCAGCAGGGCCCAAGACTGATGAAATATTTTCAGCATCATGTATCAACTGCTCTCAAATAAAATTACTGGACATTTTATAAAATAATAAAGAGCTTTTGTTTATAGTCCATCCAGTTTTGGTTGTGGGTTTTTAAATATCACTATATTTACACTCTGAAAACACATCAAGGAGTAATTATTTAGGTTACCCACAACCCTCATATTTTAGGGAAGAATATCTGTCTATGTAAATTGATTTTTAAAATATATTTAGAATCAGTTTGTTTATCACAAAGCAACTATTGCAGGTTACTTAAGACCATGCCGGCTCCAGCTACACCATCCTGCTGGACTTAAGTTTAAGGCCTACTGCCCTGCTAGTGGAAGCAGTGACAGATTTTTCTTGGGCTCCAAAATCACTGCAGATGGTGACTGCAGCCATGAAATTAAAAGATACTTGCTCCTTGGAAAGAGAGCTGTGACAAACCTAGACAGCGTATTAAAAAGCAAAGACATCACTTTGCCGACAAAGAGCCATACAGTCAAAGATGTAGTTTTTCCAGTAGTCATGTACGGATGTGAGAGTTGGATCATAAAGCAGACTGTGCACCGAAGAACTGATGCTTTTGAATTGTGGTGCTGGAGAAGATTTCTTGAGAGTTCCTTTGACTCCAGGGAGATCAAACCAATCAATCCTAAAGAAAACCAACCCTGAATATTCATTGGAGGGATCGATGCTGATGTTGAAGCTCCATTATTTTGGCCACCTGCTGCAAAGATCTGACTCACTGGAAAAGATCCTGATGCTGGGAAAGACTGAAGACAGAAGGAGAAGGAGGCAGCAGAGAATGAGATGGTTAGATAGCATCACCGACTCACCGGACATAAATCTGAGCAATCTCCGAGAGATAGTGGAGGACAGAGGAGTCTGGCACGCTACAGTCCATGAAGTTACAAAGAGTCAGACATAACTCAAGGACTGAAGGACAACAAGTGATGATATCCTAGACAATTTCCTACCTCTGTGACTCAGTTTCCCAATTTGTTAAATGATAATCATCATCATTATCTACCTTATAAGGTTGTTATGAGGGTTAAATAAGATTATACATATAAAACCATAAGTAACAGTGCCTGGCATGCCCTCAGTAAGTGTCAGCTATTCATGACCACCATGAGTTATGAACTAGTCCACATGCTATCTCAGCTTGAAATAATGGATGAAGTCATTCATGCAGAAAATCATTCAACAAATATTTAGTGAGTACCTACTGGTACCAGGCTGTAGATTAATTGGCTAACTTTAGAATAAATCCAAATGTCAGACCCAACAAATGGGCTAGGTTTCTAATCACAGTTACTCTATGAAAGGAGTTTGGTATTGGAATCTGACGTGTATTTCTCCCTCCTCACCAGGAAAACAGTTGTGTTTTGGGTTCAAAAGAGAGAGAAACAGGAAAATACTACTATCATTCTTCTGTAGTTCTTTCCTCTGTGTGTGTGTATGTTTAGTTGACTTGGTTGTGTCCAACTCTTTGTGACCCCATGGACTGTAGCCCACTGGGCTCCTCTGTCCATGGGATTTTTCAGGCAAGAATACTGGAGTGGGATGCCATTTCCTCTTCCAGTGAATCGTCCCAACCCTATAGAGGCAAAGAACAGCAGCGCAAGAGAAGGAAAATCCCCCAGTAAGGTCAGAAATATTTCCAGGCAGAAATGAAACTTGAAATCAGTCTTAAAGGATGAATGAGTTTTTCAAGGTAAAGAGGGATAGACAAGGAAAACAAGAATGTCATCACCCAAAAGAGAAAACACTGGTGGAGGGAGAGATGGAGGCAACAGCTTGACATTTAGGCGGGTGAGCTGAGTCTTAGATTTGTAGATTTTTTTCGCGATTACAGAAATACAACTCTAAACTTCAGGAAATAGAATGTACAATTATGAGTCATCAGAAAATAGGTAGCATGTGCAGTGACAGAGAAAGAAACTCAAGATAGAATCCTAAGAAAAACAACATTTCAAGCATGGTGGGAGAGAAAAGACACAGCGAATGAAAATAAGGGGTGGCTACTAAATTGGGAGATTCAGGACCAGAACTCCCACAGAAGCTGAGTTAAAAGTGCTTCACGGGATGATGTTAAAAAGAGAGGCAAATGCCAAAGGTTGGTCCAGAAAATGTATGTTAGGAAAGTCTCATCAAAGTGAGGATAAAGAGTGAGTTTACACTAATGTTTCATGAAGTTTATCGCCAAAGGAAAAGACAGTAAGGTAGATGGATACTGAGTGGTGAGAAATGGTGTGTTTTGTTTTGTTTTTCCATTATGTGTATTTACTGCAAATAAGGAGCCGGCAGAAAGGGAGAAGCTTCACACGGCTAATTCATATCAGGCTAACTACACTTCAGAAAAGAACGCTTTCCTTTAAAAAGAACACTCAAAGTTATCTGTATCCATAGTAACTCTTTCCCACTGGGTAGCATCATGCCTTGTGGAAATCGTGGGAGACGTGATCCCAGAGTGATAGCCTGTTCAATTGACAAAGTCGCATTTTTATTTATGACCATATGAAATTATGACATGATAAATATGCTACACCTTAGTTTTTTTTGCTTGAAGACAATATTCCATTTCGATATGATCTTATAACCATGACATAGATTGTAATTACCACATGATGGCCCCTGTCAACATGCAAACTTTAAAGCACTTAAAAAATAAAAAAATTAATTATCCAAAGTTGACAACAATTTTAATTAGATTGGCAAGGTCCTTAATGAATCAAACAAATCAATATTTTCAGTTCTGTAGATGTAGCACAAAACTATCGTAGGATGGTTAAGACTAATTTGCTTATTAAATGTTTACTGAATGCAAAAATACATGGTTCTGCAGAGTCATAAAGGAAAAGACAATACTTAATAAAAGTTAAAAAAATTCAAGTAACATCCATTATGTTATGTATCAAGACAACATAAACAAGATAAACATGCAACTTAAACAAGATAGAAGTATTTTTGACACTTACATAAAGGAATAAAAGAAGGATGTAGAAGGCTGATACAGACTCCACAAAGTCTAGAGACAGTCTCCGTCTAGGTCACTGCTCCCCCATCCTTAGGATGTGCTCTTATCCTCACAGCCAAAGAAGGCTGCTAGAGTTCCATCTATTACATTTATATTCCAGGCAGTAGAAGGTAGAAAGGAGAAAAATAAAGATATTTCCTTTGCTCTTTAAAGAAAGTTCCCCTGAAGTTCTAACATACCTGCATTTATTTCACTGCTCAGAACTTAGTCACATGATAAAACCTAGCTGAATTATTACCTAGTTGAAAGACTGTAATGCGTAGCAAAAAAATTAGAGTCCTGCCCTTCTACATTGTTGGTGGGAATGTAAATTGTTGCAACTAACTATGGAAAACAGTATAGAGATTTCTTAACAAACTAAAAATAGAGTTGGCTTGTGATCCAGCAATTCCACTTGTGGGCATATAACCAAAGAAAAGTCTAGTTCAAAAAGATACATGCATCTCACTTTTCATAACAACACTATTTACAATAACCAAGACATGGAAGCAATCTAAATATCCGTGGGCAGATGAATGGATAAAAAAGATATATACAGTGAAATACTACTCAGCCATAAAAAGGAATGAAATAGTGTCACTTGTAGCAACATGGGTGGGCTTAGAGATTATCATATGACAGGAATTAAGTCAGAAAGAGAGACAAATATATGATATCATTTATAGGTGGAATCTAAAATATGATACAAATGAACTTATTTCAGAAATGGAAACAGGGTCACAGACATAGAGAACAAATTTACAATTACCAAAGGGAAAAACAACAGGTGGAGGGATAAATTAGGAGTTTGGGATTAGCAGATATAAACCGCAGTGTATGAAATAGATAAACAAGAAGCACAGGGAACTATATTCAGTGTCAAGAAATAAAACATAAATCACTGAATCACTTTGCTGTACATAGAAACAAACACAACATTGTAAATCAACTCTGCATGCGTGCACACATGCTAAGTTGATTCAGTCATTTCTGACTCTTTGCAACCCTATGGATTATAGCCTGCCAGGTTCCTCTGTTCATGGGGATTCTCCAGGCAAGAATACCGGAGTGGTTGCCATGGTCTCCTCCAGGGGATCTTCCTGACCCAGCGATCGAACTGGCATCTCTTATGTCTCCTGCATTGGCAGACAAGTGCTTTACCACTAGCATCACCTGGGAAGCCCATAAACTATACTTCAATAAATAAAAATAGGGTACTAGTTCTATTAGTGAGTAGCTATATTGGCTCTATAGAGATCTCTGCCATACTATTCTAGCCACAGTGAAGCTTCCAAAAGCTCCCTCCCGACCCAGCAGGGAATGAGATAAGAAGTGAAGTAGACTCTAGAAGAGTTTCAGGTAGAAATCAGGATGGCTAACAGGTCATGTTCTAAAAGAGAGCTCATATTCCTAAGTCAATTGCCTGGAAAGTTTTGGTAGTCCACTTTGTGATTGTTCTCTGTCTTAGCTCAGTTAATTCCAATATATCCATGAAAAGAATGGAAAACTTGGCCTCAGACATGGAATGGCAAATTTTGATGTCCTAATTGGTCCAATGATTAGGGGGCTAAGTTGGGATTCTTGAGAAACTCTGGAATGGCTGCTATAAAAGAGAAAAAGCATCTGAACATGTAAAAAACATCTGAAATTTTCACACATGCCACTTTTCACTGGAACGTGAGCTGGATACAACCATCACTGCCATCAGCTGCCCATTCAGTGATAGCTGCCTCTGCTGCACATATGGAGAAGGAAATGGCAACCCACTCCAGTATTCTTGCTTGGAGAATTCCATGGACAGAGGAGCCTGGCGGGCTATGGTCCATAGGGTCGCAAAAAGTGGGACACAACTGAGCGACTAAGCATGCACTGCTCATTAGCAACGTTCTTCAGGAATTATCCAAGGTCAGTGTTCTTCCATCCTTACTACTGCATGACAGGAATCAGCAGTTAGCCATCAGCATCCAGACGGTGATACTCAGGGCCTTGGCAAACTCCCTTTCAAAGGTTGCGATCCCTAGTGGAGAATAATTAGCTGAATATTGAACTCATTTTTTTCCCCACTTTTTACAGTTAAAATTATTTGGAGCAATGTGGCTATGTTGACAGAATGTTTGGCTGCCGATTTTTTCTTTCTGATAACTACAACTGAAAAATGACGTGAGCCCGCTCATTGACTGTAACATTCAGAAGGACAGTTATCACACAGCACTAGAACCTAAATGGGGCCCTAAGTTCAAGCAGGAGAAAAGAAAGTGCGTCCTCGGAGTGAGAAATTGGATATTGTTAGAGGTACATGAGACTTGCAGCCGGAAACGTGCTGATACATCGCAGGTGGCTCCGGTCGCTCTGCGGTGTCAGCAGGGTCACGTCAGCAGGGCAGATCGAACTTGCACGGTAATCGACAGGGGCTCTGGCATGGATGGCAAAAAGCCAGGAGCAAACCACTTCCCAGAAATCCCACCTTGTAGCTACACAAAGTCACTTTATTTCACCACTAGCCTAGCACGCTTGTCTTATGAAACTTTTGACAAAATACTATGTGCATTTTGGGGAGTCATCCACATCTTTGATGATTTCCCTGGCATCTTTCTGTAGCCAATAATATAAATAGCAATAGCTAACACTTATTGAGTTTTTACTATATGCCAGGCACTGTGCTAAATTTATATTCATTTCATCTCACGTAATAATGGCTGTTGGCCAAATACTATCCAGTCCTGTCTACTTTCCTTCTAATAGAATCCTGAATGAAAAAGTCTGGGTAAGGAATATTACCTTTCATAACCTCTATCTGTTTATTTGAGAAGAACAAAAATCAATATCAAGTGTAATCAACTATAACATATCCAAGTAGCAATTTTTAGAAAAAGGCACTTCTAAAATATCAGAATTTCATAATAAATTCTGGTTTATTTCTGGATGATGCATTATTCAGGATGATAGAATTCCCAAGATGATCTTTTTCCTAAAGGCTTACATATATCTTATAAATCCTTGAACTTCAGCTTGAAATGCAGAAGTGATTCTTAAATCTTAAAGCCCTGGTCAGGTATGTTATTTTTCTTATAATGTATCTCTTCTTCAAAGACTATTCCTGCTCAGTGAGAAATTTCACAGTCTTGAGTATTTACCAAGGTTTCTGTTCAAGGAATATTTAAAAGCTGTTGACCTAGTCGTTGATTTCAACGGCAAGTCATAATCATTTCACAGATAGTAAGAAAAGAGGCACATAATGATAAGGGCATAACACAAGCCATGTTTAAATGCCCACATTTTGAATCTTATATATATAAACTTCAACAAAATTCATAGAGTATTTGCTATTTGTAGTCAACCAAGATCTGTGTTAAGTACTATTTTGTCCCTTATCACTTGAGTGGCCACATGTAAGTTACCTAATTTATCTAAGTTTTATTGTCCCTATGTAATATCATACTACACTATGCATGGATTAGAAATAATATATGTAAAACACAGCAGGTGCTATTGATAGCAAGTATTACTCTCATTTTCCAGTTTTTAAATAATCTAAATGACATAAAGAGTAAACCCTTTAAAATGAATAAACGTGTGGAATAAAATTTAAGACACTTTTTAAAGGAATTTAAATATTCAAATTTCTTTAATACTGCCTGTTGATATTTTCTTTTGGAATAAAACTGTAAAATATTAGATGTGAATTTACCAGAGGTGGATAGTGCCTCTAGTGGTAAAGAGCCCGCCTGCCAATGCAAGAGGCATAAAAGACATGGGTTCGATCCCTGGGTTGGGAAGATCTCCTGGAGGAGGAAATGGCAACCCAATCCAGTATTTTTTGCCTGGAGAGCCCAATGGGCAGAGGAGCTGGTGGGCTTCAGTCCATGAGGTTGCAAAGAGTCAGACACAACTGCAACAACTTAGCATACACAATAGTTTTTATTCAAGGAAAAACAGTACTGAGCTATGACTGGGATTCTTGTACACTATCAGAATAGGTACAATTTAATAGAAGGAAACCAGGCTCTGCTTCAATACTTATTTAGGAACTTTGAGCTGTACCACTTGTAAGACATCAATGACCTTACTGCAAAAATGAGGGATTGAATTATACAATCTCTATGGCTTCTAACATCCAAACGTCATGTGTTAAAAGCACATAAAATTCCACCAGTAGAAATTAATTCCTTTGACTTTAGACACTGGTAGGTAGTGTGGTATAACAGCTAGAGGTTAGTTTGAAGTCAGCAAAGCTGAGTTCCAGCCCAGCTTTGCTTTCCAGTTACATGATCTTGGCAAGTTATTATCTACTCTGAGGCTATTTTATCCCTTTTAAAATGTGGATGATAGCTACCTGCTGGGGATGTTGTGAACATTAGAAATGATGTCGATATTCAATAATTTATAGTATTATATAGTCCATGGAATTCTATACAGTCCATGGAGTTCTCTAGGCCAGAATACTGGAGTGGGCAGACGTTTCCTCCTCCAGGGGATCTTCCCAACCCAGGGACTGAACCCAGATCTCCCACATTGCAGGCAGATTCTTTACCAGCTGAGCCACCAGGGAAGCCCATTCAATAATTGTGGTGGCAGTTCAATTAATAACAGATATTATTTTCCAGAGTCCTCCAGTAAAATGTAAATTCTTTGAGAAGGATTATTTTTTTAGGACTTTTTTTTATCTGCTGGGAAACAAGAAGCCACTCAAGTCCCAATAAATGAGAGATGTGAAGCAGGGGTGTTAGGATGTTTCAGAGAGACCCATGGATCTCAGGGTGGAGTATCTTGGAATGGAAGACTGCAAAGGAATTAAGGTCTTACTCTCTGCCCTTCTTTATCTCTGCTCACATGATATTACCCCTTCTGCTCAATATCTCTCTTCTTTTTTTTACCCTTTCCAGCCTTAGGATCCACAGCTCCTTGGAGCCCTCTTCTATCTCTTTCATCCCCAAGTATGTATGTGAGTATTGTGTGCTCAGTCGTGTCTGACTCTTTGTGACCCCATGGACTGTAGCCCTCAGGGCTCCTCTGTCCATGGAATTTTTCAGGCAAGAATACTAGAGTGGGTTGCCATTTTCTACTCCAGGGAATCTTCCCCACCCAAGGATCGAACCTGCATCTCTTGTGTCTTCTGTATTAGTAGGCAAATTCTTTACCACTGTACCACCTGGGAAGCCCTTTATCCCCATAAAAGTTTTCTTATTGACTAACCTGTATATCACTTCCAGCTGTGAAACAGAATGTAAAACCAGTAGGGGGTGTTGTGCAGTTCAAAGTTCATTCTAATGGAGTGTAAGAAGACCCTTTGGAATGGGGATGTAGTAGAGGCTAGTACTCCATCATAAAACTAAGAGTAACATTAAGTGCTTGTCACTGTAACATTAATTTTCTAAGATGTATAGAGTTGAAGTGAGGATGGATACAGTTTGGGGGGTGCTGAAGCAGGTAATTTTGAGGACCCTTTTAAGGCAAACATGCAAAACGAATGAAAAATTTCATAGAAAAATATTTATTTAGAGTTATGAAGGTATAGCAAATTATACACTTTAAGAAAGTTGAAAAATAACATAAATATTACAAAATCCAGAAAATATATCTATGAATTAATCTTTTAACACACATCTGTTAATATTTTCCCCCACATTTTTAGGTTGCATACTTACTGCACACCTCCTTGCTTAATAATAGTATTTGTAGTATTTTCTTTTTTTCTTGGCCATGCCTCAGGGCATGGTGTCTGGAATCTTAGTTCCTCAACCAGGATTTGAACCCATGCCTGCCATATTGGAAGTACAACGACTTAACCACTGGACCACCAGAGAAGTCCCTGTAGTATTTTCTACAGAGAGAATATAAATAGGATTCAGTTTTTCCTACAGCATGGATAATCAACGGAGAAGGCAATGGCAACCCACTCCTGTACTCTCGCCTGGAAAATCCCAGGGACAGGGAAGCCTGGTGGGCTGCCTTCTATGGGGTCACACAGACTCGGACACGACTGAAGTGACTTAGCAGCAGAAGCAGCATGGATGATCAAAGTTAGGCTTTATTTCATTAATAGGTGGTATGCATAAAAGGCTTCCCTGGTGGCCCAGATGGTAAAGAATCTGTCGGCAATGCAGGAGACCTGGGTATGATCCCTGGGTCAGGAAGATCCCCTGAAGAAGGGAATGGTTACCCACTCCAGTATTCTTGCCTGGAGAATTCCATAAACAGAGGAGGCTGGCGGGCTACAGTACATGGGTTCTCAAAGAGTAGGACACGACTGAGTGACTAACACACACACATTTATGCGTCAGTTCAGTTCAGCCACTCAGTCATGTCCGACTCTGTGACCCCATGGACTGCAGGACACAGCACAACAGGCCTCCCTGTCCATCACCAACTCCCAGAGCTCACTGAAACTCATGTCCAGCGAGCCAGTGATGCCGTCCAACCGTCTCATCCTCCGTCGACCCGTTCTCCTCCCGCCTTCAATCTTCCTTAGCATCAGGGTATTTTCAAATAAGTCAGTTCTTCACGTCAGGTAGCCAAAGTATTGGAGTTTCAGCTTTATCATCAGTCCTTCCAATGAATATTCAGGACTGATTTCCTTTAGGATGGACTGCTTGGATCTCCTTGCTGTCCAAAGGACTCTCAAGAGTCTTCTCACACAGCACAGTTCAAAAGCATCAATTCTTCTGCACTCAGCTTTCTTTATAGTCCAACTTTCACAACCATACATGACTATTGGAAAAAAGGTAGCTTTGACTAGACGGACCTTTGCTGGCAAAGTAATGTCTCAGCTTTTTAATATGCTATCTAGGTTTGTCATAGGTTTTCCTCCAAGGTGCAAGTATCTTTTAATTTCATGGCTGTAGTCACCATTTGCAGTGATTTTGGAGCCCCCCAAAATAAAGTCTCTCACTGTTTCCCCATCTGTTTGCCATGAAGTGATGGGACCATATGCCATGGTCTTAGTTTTCTGAATGTTGAGTTTTAAGCCAACTTTTTAATTCTCCTCTCACTTTCATCAAGAGGCTCTCAGGCTCTTCGCTTCCTGCCATAAGTGTGGTGTCATCTGCCTATCTGAGGTTAATGATATTTCTCCCAGCAATCTTGATTCCAGCTTGTGTTTCATCCAGCCTGGCATTTCACATGATGTACCCTGCATATGACTTAAATAAGCAGAGTGACAATATACAGCCTTGACATACTCCTTTCCCAATTTGGAACCAGTCTGTTGTTCCATGTCCAGTTCTAACTGTTGCTTCCTGACCTGCATAGAGATTTCTCAGGAGGCAGGTCAGGTGGTCTGGTATTCCCATCTCTTTCAGAATTTTCCACAGTATGTTGTGATTCACACGGTCCAAGGCTTTGGCATAGTCAGTAAAGCAGAAATAGATGTTTTTCTGGAACTCTCTTGCTTTTTGGATGGTCCAACAGATGTTGGCAATTTTATCTCCAGTTCCTCTGCCTTTTCTAAATCCAGCTTGACATCTGGATATTCACGGTTTATGTACTGTTGAAGCATGACTTGGAGAATTTTGAGAATTACTTTTCTAGCTTGTGAGATGAGTGCAATTGTGTGGTAGTTTGAACATTCTTTGGCATTGCATTTCTTTGGGATTGGAATGAAAACTGACCTTTTCCAGTCCTGTGGCCACTGCTGAGTTTTCCAAATTTGCTGGCATTTTGAGTGCAGCACTTTAACAGCATCATTATTTAGGATTTTTAGGACACTTATGCATAAAACATATTTATTTCTTATAGTACTATTACAGGCTTCCTTCCTAAAAAGGCAAGAATTCTGTCTTTCCAGAAGTGTAGCTGAGTACAATTCTACTTTAAGATTCCTATTAAAAGTGTATGATATAATGTACCCTGCATTATCAATTCTATCCCCAGCAGGAGAGAATTTGTCTTTCACTTTGCATTAATGGGAGCTGAATCTTTTTCTTCTTAGTTTACACATTTGATGATTGACAGAATTTTCCTTAGACTAGTTCTGGCTAGTCTAAGAGAAACACACCCATTTCTGTTCCCAGATGGTGCAGAACATATTTCTATATTGATAAAGATTCTAACCTTGCACCTGTGGGTAAGGTTCCGGGTGATTGATGCAGAGGGTGGCAGGTGTATTCCTGGAAATAATCCCTACACCAAGATGGCTATGACAATAGTAACTATTCATGGGAGTGGCTATGAATCCCATAAATGTAGCCCGCTAAACTCAAAGTAAATGTATACCCAATTTGATCCTTTAGTCAGATCCTAAAATGCTCTAACACTGTCTGACCATAGGGGAAATATGAAGGCAGGAAAGTAGAAGTGGAAAGAGATAGCAGCACTAGTCTATAGAAATACAATAATTGACTCTATAAAATTAAACAAATATATACTTGACACTATGGACACATTGGTAGTCCCCTTCCCAGAGCCCTGAAGTTCATTTGCCTTTGGTGGGGGTGAGCAAGGGGTTGTCAGGCACCAAGGATGCTACTGAGGGACAAGGCAGGTTGCAGTTGGATACTGTTCCATCAGCCTGAGGGCTCTGGATGATCAAGGGAGGAAACGGTAAGAGAGCTAGTGATGAGGGGCACAGTAACAGTAAAGACCACCTTCCCCATCACAGGATTTTGCCCGGGGACCGGTCTACACTTGCCAGCCTTTCCCAGATGTTTCTGCTTTGGCATGAAGCTAGCTAACTTGACCTCAGACCTGGGATTCCACCAGGGAAGATGACAGGGAAGAGCCTGTTTTCAAATAAAAAGGGCATATGGGAGATGCTAATTCCATGACTGGCAGAAAGGGAGAGACAAAAGTGACAATTCAAAGACAAGAAGGACGCTTTTTTTTTTTTTCATTTTCATAACAGTTGCTAAAATCAATGACAAGTAAAGGAAAACTAAAGACAGGAAGGAGAGACCTTCACTAGCATTCTTTAATTGAAATGCTCATATGCCCAAAGGGAAGCGTACTATCACAATTATAATGGAACAAAACTGAGTCCAACAGCATATAGATTCAGACCATGAACTACAGCCTCCTAAGTAAATTCATTAGAAACTGATATGCATGTATAAGAAAGAGCTTGGACACAAAGACAGAATGAACAAAATGGAATCCTATTCCATACTTAAAGTTCAGCTAAATATCATTAAATGAATGACTATGTCGATAATGAACTTTCTAGAAAAATATTTACACACATACTGCCTAATATGAATGGATAATGAGGATAAGGCAAAAAAAAAAATCAACTTTTAGACAGGCTAGTGTCAGCCTTCTAATAATGATAAAGCTTTCATGTGTTCACTGTGGACTATTATCAGGGCTGTCCTGGTGTTTTTATCTGTATCAGTCTTCATAAATGCCTTATGAGAGAGGTATTCTCATTTCTTCCCTTGATCAATTCTTTTCCCAATTGTCTCCTCCTCATGTCTCAACTTAAGTATTTACCACCCAAAATAAATTGGGTCTCAATACCCTCCCCAATTTTCTTTTTCACAATATCTTCATCTTTCTTCATAGCCCTTATCAGAATGTGTAATTATGCACTTATTTTTTACCAATTTAATTTCTGTCTTCCTCTCTACCATGTAAGTCCCATGAGGGTAAAGAAAGTCACTTGTGTGCCTCACAGAAGCACAGTATATTCAATAAATATAGGTTAATTAAATAAGCTCGATAAAGGTTAATTAAATAATTAAATGATGAGAAAACTGGAGCTTAGAAAAGTGAGGCCATATCCAAGCGGCAGAACATGATTTAAATCAAGCTCTGGGTGACTTCAAAACCTTTGAAGTTAACCACTGTGATACCCTGCTCATGCCAGCTAGGCTACATAATTTGCAGAACTGAAAGCAGAATAAAAATTTGAGCCTCTGTTCAAAAAGCAAGGTAAAATAAAAATAAATGGGGGGAAAAAAAGCAAGGGAAAAAGTCCCTTAAAAGCATTAAAATGCAAAGCTTTGTCCTTTCTTCCATAGTTTATCTTCACTTGTAATTCTTTGCTACTTATTGTGATTCTGAATAAAGAAAACTTACATCTTAAAGTTACTACCATGAATTTTATTGTTCATCTTTACACTGGGCAGCATCAGCGTGAGATGCAAATATGAATATTTCCCTTGTATGCAGAAACAGCAAAATTACACAGTTCATATTTCATAATTCAAATACGTATACATATTTTGGTTTTATAAGAATAGTGGAGATGCTAAACAAAATTAACTCAGTTGTTTTTATGTACCTTCATGATTATGTTCTCATTTTACCCACGTTGTCTACCTAGCTTGCTGATGAGTGAGGAAGCCCTGAGGGAGAAGCTTTGGGTTGCTCGGGATTGCCCCGTCTTTCCCCTTTCCTTCTCGTTATTTTCAGCATAAGTGGTCAGCGAAGGAGGAAAAGAACAGGAGTAAAAAGGGATGTGGTGGAGGTCCTTTGCTTGTTCAAGTTTCTTAGGATGCCATTTCTTCTTTCTATATTCGAACCACCTTCTGGTTCAGGAGGAAAGCGTGACTTTGCAAGGCTCTGGGCACCCCTTCTTCCTCAGGCGGAGATGTAGCACTCAGAGCAAGATGTACTTGCTCTGTCTTGCTGAATTCCCACATAGGGTGTGTGGATCCCCCAGGAGCCGATGCCCATGGGATGTGTTCTATGCAAATAGAGCAGCAAGATCATCTGACTCCCAGGCTGTGTGCAGCTCCTCGGCTCTTGCGTGTGCTTCAGCATCCCACAGTATTGCACTTACAAAACACAACCTCAAAGATGGAATTAGTAAGAATTTCAAGATGGCGGCAACAGAGCATTAAGCCCAGCGGGGGGCCTTTGTGAGCACGTGACCTTGTGCACATGCAAGGTCACACACCTGTGAAGCCGGCCCTGGGCACTCTGCGTGTGGGCTGTGTTTTGCTGCTTAGTACCTGATGGCGCTTTAGTCACACTCCAGATTCACAGTAATGAATCATTATAATAAAGATCCCTAATTTCAATATACTATGAGGACAAGGGAGAATGACAAATATTTCCCAAGCCTCTTTTCAAACTTCTATTGTAACTGATAAGGAAAGCACATGCATATGTTTGCACACCAGGAATAAGGAATTATTTTTATTTGCAGACATTTATAATTGCTTTGCCATTGACTGAGCTATTAAATATTCAAATCTGAGCAGGGAGCAGGTAATTTAGTGCAGCAATATTTTCTCCTCTGTCTCATTATTAAAGCTGAATAAAAGTTAAATTATACAATAGTGCAATTGCAAATATTTTAGCCAGGAGGGCATTGTACACTTCAGTCCCTTTGAAAAGAGAGACAATGATAAACAAAGTTAATTATCATCTCAGTCCTTTTAACCTGAGTTGATTTTGCATTTTGCCTTCAGTGTCTCCTGACATGAATCCCAGTTCTGAAGGCAAGTGCTCCAAACAACAAGTTTTCTTATTTACCATCATAACTTGTGACTGTCTTGGCTTAAGCAGCCATGCTAAGATTGGTACTCAGACTGTATCAAGGAAATTAACAAACTGAAGTTTTTAACTGTTTGACAGATGAGAAAATTTAGTCTCATTGAGGTTACTTCACACACGGGCTACATGGCAACAGTAGTATTTGCACTCAGGTCTGGCAAAACATGCATTCTTACCTGATGCGTTCTCACTGCACTCACTAAAGCAAGAGATGTGGCAATGATAACATCTGTATGCTTTTACAAAACTAGAGATATTGTGCACTTTTCCCCCTCAGTCTGAGTCTTTAATTAACATTAGTCAGTTAGCTATGTTCTTAGGGAAGTTTTTTGTCTGTCTACACTGTTTCTCACATACTTTCTGCTTTTCTGCCACTAGTTTTCTGAAGATATAAATAAATGGTATATTTTCTTAAAGTGAAACTGAAAGCCACTCAGTCGTATCAGACTCTTTGCAACCCCATGGACTATACAGTCCATGGAATTCTCCAGGCCAGAATACTGGGGTGGGTAGCCTTTCCCTTCTCCAGGGTATCTTCCCAACCCAGGGATCCAACCCAGGTCCCCTGCATTACAGGTGGATTCTTTACCAGCTGAGCTACAAGGAAAGCCCAAGAATACTGGAGTGGGTAGCCTATCCCTTCTCCAGTGCATCTTCCCAACCCAGGAATCGAACCAGGGTCTCCTGCATTTTGGGAGAATTCTTTACCAATTGAGCTATCAGGGAAGTCCATATTTCCTTAAACTATACCACAATTAGAAAATTTTGTACTAAACATTTTCCTAGTTCATATATATGACACAAAAATATAAAATGTAGATTAAATATTATATTTATATACATTTTATGTATTGTATGTCTCATTCAATGCTTATATAAAAATGATAAATTATCAGTTGTCTAAGAGATATCATAACTTCTCATCAAAGATACTGATTTTACCATTTGATAACAGATTCAAAATACTGATCTCATCAATATAGTGCATATGTACATTTAGATCTCTAAGTTTATATTCCACATGTTCTGTAACATTTATTATTTATTCAATAAAACTGAAGGTCAGTATATGTTAAGCAATGAATTTAACATTGGATTTAAATGACTTGTGTATACTTTTCCAGGAAGCCTAAAACAGTTCAATGTCTGTTAGCTATAAAGATATTCTTCTCCAAACTTAATTTAAGAAGCACCAAAGGCCCATACTGAAAGAAATTATATCTTCTTATGAAAACAACTAGAACCAGATAAGCCGTGGAGAGGGTCATGCCACCAGCAGGGACCCAGTAGGATTCCCTAAATTAAATTACATAAGAAAGTAGGCTTTCTTGTCACTGAGAATTTGACACAACTCCCCTGGATTTCCTTAGGAATAAGTAAAAAATTTTAAATGCTTTTCGTGTTTTATACAAGTTTTGTTCAGATTCAACTAAGAGAATATTCTGGTTCTCATCCTTAAGGATTTAGTTTCTGGGCAAAAGGAGTTCATAACAGATTTTTCAGAATGAGTTCATTTTTTATTTTGGTTCATTTTAATATGAAGGATCACCAAGATCTGTATTTAAAGTTAGGAGCACAATTAGTTTTATTTAGTCTCAGGCCATACTCAGGCAACACAAGAGACAAAAAATAAAAATATAAAAGCTAAAGTGGACAGTAAAAGAGCTGACTGTGTAACGAAGACTCTAAATGAGGTTAGGGAAAATTAAGAAGACTGAGTGCGTATGCTCCAGAGTTGACAACTGATGTCTCAGGTGCTTCCTCCCAATTGAAATGATTAAAAGTTGATGCAATCAGGCAGAACCGAGGCTTTTTGCTCTACATTTTGTCAGCATGGACGTTAAATGGACTGAGATAAAAAGCACTTACTCTTTGGTTTGTTGTTGTTGTTCAGATGCTAAGTCGTGTCCGACTCTTTGCAACCAAGGGACTGCAGGCTCCTCTGTTCTTCACTATCTCCTGGAATTTGCTCAGACTCATGTCCACTGAGTCAGTGATGCTATCTAACCATCTCATCTTCTGCCGCCCCTTTCTCCTCTTGCCCTCAATCTTTCCCAGCATCATGGTCTTTTCCAATGAGTCAGCTCTTCCCATCAGGTGGCCAAAGTATTGGAGCTTCAGCTTCAGCATCAGTCCTTCCAATGAATATTCAGGGTTGATTTCCCTTCCTTGCAGCCCAAGAGACTCTAAATAGTCTTCTCCAACACCACAATTTTAAAGCATCAGTTCTTCTGTGCTCAACCTTCTTTGTGGTCCAACTCTCACATCCGTACATAATTACTGGGTAAACCATAGGTTTGACTATATGGACCCTTGCCTTGTCAGCAAAGTGATGTCTCTGCTTTTAAATACATTGTCTAGGTTTGTCATACCTTTCCTTCCAAAGAACAAGTGTCTTTTAATTTCATGGCTGCGATCACCATCCACAGTGATTTTGGAGACCAAGAAAACAAAATCTGTCATTGTTTCCACTTTTTCCCAGTCTCTTAGCCATTAAGTGCTGGGACCGGAGGCCTTGATGTTCGTGTTTTGAATGTTGAGTTTTAAGCCAGCTTTTTCACTCTCTTCTTTCACCTTCAAGAGGCTCTTTAGTTACTCTTCACTTTCTGCCATTACAGTGGTATTATCTGCGTATCTGAGATTGTTGATATTTCTCCCGGCAATCTTCATTCCAGCTTGTGCTTCATCAACCCTGGCACTTCTCATGATGTTCTCTGCATATAAGTTAAATAAACAAGATGACAATATACAACCTTTCTGTACCCCTTTTCCAATTTTGAACCAGTCTGTTGTTCCATGTCTGATTCTAACTGTTGCTTGTTAACCCGCCTACTGGTTTCTCAGGAGACAGGTAAGGTGATCTGGCATTCCCATCTCTTTAAGAATTTTCCAGTTTCTTGTGACCCACACAGTCAGAGGGTTTAGCATAGTCAATGAAGCAGAAGTCTATGTTTTTTCTGGAATTCCCTTTCTTTATGATCTAGTGAATATATGAAATTAGATCTCTGGTTCCTCTGCTTTTTCTAAACTCAGCTTATGCATCTGGAAGTTCTCAGTTCACATATTGCTAAAGCCTAGCTTGAAGGATTTTGAGCATAACCTTTCTATTAGGCTTCTCTTGTAGCTCAACTGGTAAAGAATCTGCCTGCAGTGCAGGAAACCTGGGTTCTATCCCTGGGTTGGGAAGATTCCCTGGAGAAGGAAATGGCAACCCACTCCAGTATCCTTTCCTGGAAAATCCATGGACAGAGGAGCCTGGTGGGCTGCAGTCCATGGGATCTCAAAGAGTCAGGCACGACTGAGCGACTAACACTTACTTACTTTCTATTAATAGTATGTGAAATGAGCTCAATTTTGCAGTAGTTTGAACATTCTTTGGCATTGCCCTTCTTTGGGACTGAAATGAAAACTGACCTTTTCCAGTCCTGTGCCCACTGCTGAATTTTCCAAATTTGCTGACATATTGAATGCAGCACTTTAACAGTATCATCTTTTAGGATTTGAAATAGCTCAGCTAGAATTCTATTATCTCTACTAGCTTTGTTCATAGCAGTGCTTTCTAAGGCCCACTTGACTTCACAGACTAGATTGTCTGGCTCTAGGTGAGTGGCAACACCATTGTGGTTATCTGGGTCAATAAGACCTTTTTTGTATAGTTCTTCTATGTATTCTGCCACCTCTTCTTAATCTGTTCTGCTTCTGATAGGCCCTTACAGTTTCTATCCTTTATCCTGCTCATCCTTGCATGAAATGTTCCCTTGATATCTCCAGTTTTCTTGAGATCTCTAGTCTTTCCCATTCTATTGTTTTCCTCTATTTCTTTGCATTGTTCATTTAAGAAGGCCCTCTTATCTCCCCTTGCTGTTCTCTGGAACTCTGCATTCAGTGGCGTACATCTTTTCCTTTCTCCCTTTCCTTTCAGTTCTCTTCTTTCCTCAGCTATTTGTAAAACCTCCTCAGACAACCACTTTGCCTACTTGCATTTTTTTTTCCTTTGGGATGATTTTTCTTCACTGTCTACTCAACAGTCTTAGATGGCTCTGTCCATAGTTCCTCAGGCTCTCCATCTACTAGATCAAATCCCTTGAATAAATTCATCACCTGCACTGTATAATCGTAAAGGATTTGATTTAGGCCATATCTAAATGGCCTAGTGGTTTTCCCTACTATCTTCAATTTAAGCTGAATTTTGCAATAAGGAGCTCATTATCTGAGCCATAGCTTCAAGTCTTGTTTTTGCTGACTGTATAAAACTTCTCCATCTTCTGCTGCAAAGTATAATCAATCTGATTTCGGTATTGACCATCTGGTGATGTCCATGTATCGAGTCATCTCGTGTTTTTGGAAAAGATTGTTTGATATGTCCAGAGTGTTCTCTTAAAAAAAAAACTCTGTTAGCCTTTGCCCTGCTTCATTTTGTACTCCAAGGCCAAACTTTGCTGTTACTCCAGGTATCTCTTGACTCCCTTCTTTTGCATTCCAATCTCCTATGATGAAAAGAACATCTGTTTTTTTGTTTGTTTGTTTGGTGTTAGTTCTAGAAGGTCTTGTAGGTCTTCATAGAACCATTCAATTTCAGCCTCTTTGGGGCTAAGACCTGGGGCATAGACTTGGATTACTGTGATGTTGAATGGTTTGCCTTGGAAATGAACAGAGATCATTCTGTCATTTTTGGGTTGCACCCAAGTACTGCATTTTGGACTCTTGTTGACTATGAGGGCTACTTCACTGAATCTGATGCATACTTGTATCCATGGATTCTATTTAATTTTTAAAAATATTTGTTTTGTTTTCCTTTGAAGTTTGAATTTCTGAATTGTATTTTTTTAACTTAGTTTTATAGTCTAGGAAAAATATAAATGAACAAAAGAATATTAGATAAGAAGAGCAAACAGAAGACCATAATGAAAAGTGCAAAACATTTTCACCAAAGGAAATAAATTTTATTTGATTTTAAAATAGAAGGAAATCAAAAGAAATTGTTCTCTTAAACTGAAAGCTGAAAAACCAGCTACAGGTCCCTGAAGTGATGGCTGAACCTAAATTTCCTGAACAGTACAGATTCAGGATATACCTCTATTTGCTTCTTGAAAGACGTTTATTCCACCAGCAAGGTCCAGAGTGCTGGGTTCAGATTTCAGCTCTGCCATTGATAAGCATACATGGCATCTGCATGCAACTGGCATCATTTGTAAAAAGAGTCAAAAGACCACATGTGAGCCCCTTGAAGAGTGTGAGGTCAGGCCCACCTACACCTCGCTTCTCTTGTGATTGTCCCTGCAAATACTTAGCCCTTTTTAATCCTTCTTTCCTTTATCTGCAAAATAAGGGTAGTAATAATACCTCAATGATGAGATTATGTACTTTTTAGAAATAGGATTTGTAAAATCCACCAACTCTTCTCCAACAGCAGAGTCCGCCTGGATGAGATGATTTAGAATATAACCCCCATCACAAATTAGAAAGTAGAAAGAGTGAATATGCTTATCCCCACATTTTGCAGAGGAGCAGTCTCAGAGAGGTTAGATTATTCACTCCATGTCCACAAACCTAGAAGGAGACAGGGCTGAACTTGACTACAGGTGTTCTGACTCCCTATCTTGTCAAGATTAAAATAAAATATCTCACAATCTTGTTGCTTCAAATAAAATGGTGTCAACTGGGAAACACTAATAAGGGGCATATTATGCTAGTGTTTGATAATCAGCAACAGTGGATTCTTATTTTTAGCAAAATCTGTGCATATTTCAAACCTTGGCAAATGTATGCTCAGAGATGGCCATGACTCCTGACAAGAGTCACCAGAATAAACCCTTATTCAAATGTTCCTGTCATCTCTCACTAATCTGAAATTTAACTGCATCTATTTTTTCCTGAAATGAACTAAAGTGCCAGCTGGGACTCAAAGACCTCATTGTCATTGGGAGATTCTGTTATAAGGTTATTAGTTATGTGAACTGCACAGCTAAACTGTGAGGGAAAGGACTTTAAAAAGCCTGGATAGTGGTGATGTACTCTTCTTGTTTTGGTTAGGTTTAATTTTTCTGGAATATGTATGTATGTGTGTGTGCTCAGCCATGTGTATGTGCTCAGCCATGGGGACTCTGCGACCCCGTGGACTATAGCCTGCCAGGCTCCTCTGTCCATAAGATTTTCCAGGCAAGATTCCTGGAGTGAGTTTCCAGTTCCCCCTTCAGGGGTCTTCTTGACCCAGGGATCGAACCCATGTCTTCTGCGTCCCCTGCATTGCAAGCAGATGCTTTACCACTGAGCCACCAGGAAAGTTCTAGTCCGATAACAATATTAGCTTGATAGCAAGCATTTTTCTCTACAATAGCTTATTCCAGGAAAGCTCTAGAATTAAAATAGGTTTTTACCCATATCTGGAGAGTAGTAGATCTTTTACTGTGCTCTCTTGAACACTTTGATTATTACTTAATCTCTAATGCTGAGATAGTGAATACAAAAAAATCAAAAAGTTGATATGTAATTCTGAGTCCTATAGTCATAGGACTATAAGCTAAAGGACTTATAAAGGACTACTAAACAAGTTCACATGTTTTCTTCCTAAAAATAGTCCTTTCCTTCCTACATGGCTCCCTTGAGAGTGGTACTAATATGTTCAATCCTCGAGAATTTTAATTTACCACCTAAAGTTAATCAGATAAAGCTTCTTTTATATGATGAGGAAGTTCTGACAAAATAAATTACTATTTCTATCTGATTATGTAAGTAAAAACATGTGTTGTTACAAATACAATGCAATTAACATAAAAAAGATGTTCAGTTATAATTCATAGTTTCATTTGTATTATAACCCAGGATGAGCCAACATTGTCCCCGCAAACAGCTATCCATGGAAACAATTAATCACATTGATTTGGTTTGCCAGTTGCTATTTCTCACCTTTAAACTCTTTTTAACCCCAGAATTGTATACTATTTTGTAATCATACAAATTTAGCAATATTCAGATGCATTTTGTCTGCTCCTTCTGTATTATCAGTTTTCTCACATTTAATATTTATGGTACTTACCTTCCCCTACAGAGGTATGTTCTAATATGAAATAAAAGATAAAAATGGAAAATCTCATCACAATAGCCATTTTTAACCTTTGGGAATTGAGACATCTTTCTGTTAAAGTATTGAGTTTATAACAAGCACCCATTTTTAATTAGAGAGCAGAATGCCATATATTAATTTTTCATGTGAATTAAATATAAATTAAATCACAGAAAAACTTTTTGGAAACACCAAATAGCTCTTGAGTTAATCAAAAAGACTTACTGGGATACTAGGAATCAATGATTGTAAATGAAGAACTTAGACCATGAAGATGCTGCAGACCAAATATACCAAATAGACCTCTCATTCAGCTCTCTGGCTTTCCTTGGAATTCACCTCTGGGGCATTAGAGACAGAGCACTGCCATAACTGAGCAAATGGCTAATTAAGGAGGATCTTGACTGATAGAGGTGGTTACTGTGGACTCATGTCTCTCTGCTTACTAACAGCAGGGATTTGGCAGAGTGTTTAAATAAGATTCTCTCTGTCATCCCAAAGTTAGTTCTACCTTGCTTTTTGGTTTGGTTTGTTTTGGTGTGTGTGTGTGTGTGTGTGTGTTTAAATATAATTGTTAAGGTTAGCTTAAAAAAAAAATTGGTAGTTGTGCAGTCAGGTAAAGTGAGAAGATTTTTGAGGTTTGTTGTACTGCTTGTTGGAGAAGGCAATGGCACCCCACTCCAGTACTCTTGCCTGGAAAATCCCAAGGACAGAGGAGCCTGGTAGGCTGCAGTCCATGGGGTCACTAAGAGTCGGACATGACTAAGTGACTTCACTTTCACTTTTCACTTTCATGCATTGGAGAAGGAAATGGCAACCCCCTCCAGTGTTCTTGCCTGGAGAATCCCAGGGATGGCGGAGTCTGGTGGGCTGCCGTCTATGGAGTCACACAGAGTTGGACACGACTGAAGCGACTTAGCAGCAGCAGCAGTACTGCTCTGTAATTACTTGTACTTTTCACATCCAATTATGAAAGAATAGAAAATATTGCTATACTTAAATCTCTGCTTCCAATTAATAAGTCATAACTGCTGGCTGCTGAACTATTTTCCAAAAGAGATGTAAATAATGTCATTTCGATCCCTGGGTTGGGAAGATCCTCTGCAGAAGGAAACGGCAACCCACTCCAGTATTCTCACCTGGAGAATCCCAGGGACAGAGGATCCTAGCAGGCTGCAGTCCATGGGGTCGCAAAGAGTTGGACACAACTGAAGCAATTTAACACGTACTTTTGTTTCTTAGTAGAAAAGTTATTCAGTTCAGTTCAGTCTCTCAGTCATGTCTGACTCTTGTGACCCCATGGATCACAGCACGCCAGGCCTCCCTGTCCATCACCAACTCCCAGAATTTACTCAAACACATGTCCATTGAGTCGGTGATGCCGTCCAACCATCTCATCCTCTGTCATCCCCTTCTCCTCCTGTCTTCAATCTTTCCCAGCATCAGGGTCCTTTCAAGTGAGTCAGTTCTGCACATTAGGTGGCCAAAGTATTAGAGTTTCAGCTTCAACATCAGTCCTTCCAATGAACACTCAGGACTGATTTCCTTTAGGATGGACTGGTTGGATCTCCTTGCAGTCCAAGGGACTCTTAAGAGTCTTCTCCAACACCATAGTTCAAAAGCCTCAATTCTTCAGCACTCAACTTTCTTTATAGTCCAACTCTCACATCCATACGTGACCGCTGTAAAAACCATAGCCTTGACTAGACAGACCTTTGTTGGCAAAGTAATGTCTCTGCTTTTTAATGTGCTGTCAAGGTTGGTCATAATTTTCCTTCCAAGGAGCAAGCGTCCTTTAATTTCATGGCTGCAGTCACCATCTGCAGTGATTTTGGAGCCTCCCAAAATGAAGTCTCTCACTATTTCCATCGTTTCCCTAACTATTTGCCATGAAGTGATGGGACCGGATGCCATGATCTTAGTTTTCTGAATGTTGAGCTCTAAGCCAACTTTTTCACTCTCCTCCTTCACTTTCATCAAGAGGCTCTTTAGTTCTTCTTCACTTTCTGCCATAAGGGTGGTGTCATCTGCATATCTGAGGTTATTGATATTTCTCCCGGCAATCTTGATTCCAGCTTGTGCTTCCTCCAGCTCAGCATTTCTCCTGATGTACTCTGCATATAAGTTAAATAAGCAGGGTGACAATATACAGCCTAGATGTACTCTCTTTCCTATTTGGAACCAATCTGTTGTTCCATGTCCAGTTCTAATGTTGCTTCCTGACCTGCATACAGATTTTCAAGAGGCAGGTCAGGTGGTCTGGTATTCCCACCTCTTTCAGAATTTTCCACAGTTTGTTGTGATCCACACAGTCAAAGGCTTTGGCATAGTCAATAAAGCAGAAACAGATGTTTTTCTGGAACTCTCTTGCTTTTTCAATGATCCAGTGGATGTTGGCAATTTGATCTCTGATTCCTCTACCTTTTCTAAAACCAGCTTGAACATCTGGCAGTCCATGGTTCACGTACTGCTGAACCCTGGCTTGGAGAATTTTGAGCATTACTTTTCTAGCTTGTGAGATGAGTGCAATTGTGTTGTAGTTTGAGCATTGTTTGGATTTGCCTTTCTTTGGGATTGGAATGAAAACTGACCTTTTCCAGAAAAGCTGAAAGGAGGTTAAAAGAGCACCTCACATGTATCATGAGAAAGATTGTAGAGGTTAACATTAATACATAGTTCCGTAGCTCCACATCTTTAGTTAATGGTGTGATGTTTTAATGGGGCTTCCCAGGTGGCACTAGTGGTAAAGAACCTGTCTGCCAATGCAAGAGACATAAGAAGACACGGGTTCGATCCCTGGGTCCAGAAGATCCCCTAGAGGAGAGCATGGCAACCCACTCCAATATTCTTACCTCAGGATCCAATGGACAGAGGAGCCTGGCAGGCTACAGTCCATGAGGTTGCAAAGAGTCAGACTGGACTGAAGCTACTTAATATGTACGCATACCATATTTCAGTAGGTATGTAGTGATGACTCTTCATAGGCACCAAAATATTCCCTGACTTTACATTAAAACCAACATGTAGCTTTCTGTGGGTGTTCTCGACTTGCTAGCTTTCCTGAAAGCCACCTATCTTGTGTGAGTTTTGTCATTAATTAATAATTAGGGAGTTAAACTTATATCTTACCTAATCGATTTGGTTTTTAAAAAAACTATTTTGTTTTAAATGTGAAATTTGTTTGATAAGTAATTAGCTAAGAGAACTTTCCTACTTCCCTACTCACTTAGTAAGCCTAGGCAAAATTCCACACAAAATTATATTTCCAGGCTAGCAGGAGCTCATAATTACCTAGATTAACCCTTATTTCAAATCTTCTGTAATGTCTGGGGTGTTTCAACAAGAAAACCTCATTCAGGTGATAAAAACTTGTTTCCACATCTTATTCCTTCTAAAATATAAAATAATTAGCATCAAACTGTGTATAAACAGTAAATTAAAAACCATGAATAGAGTTAGAAAATTATATTAAAACTTGTTTTTTTCTGATTTCATTTAATCAAATTTCATTTAAGAAAAAAATGAAACATGTTGGCCACATTCCCTCTTTGGCTTTCCTATTTTAATTTGCTTATTGGGTTCTTCAGTCTCTTCTTTGCACAGAGCAAGGTTTCATAAATGCATATTGACATGCCTACTGTAGGCCTATGCGGAAGGGCAAATTAATCCTCCATTGTGTAGCAGTCAAGTCCTATTTAGTGGTTTGTCTACAAAGATCAATACAGGGTCTCTAAGGCATAATGGCTGGCTCCATTCACTCCTGCTAGACAAACAAATGCCCTTTTAAAAGTCAGTTCACGAAAAAATCTTTTTCGAGGCACAACCAGCCCTGGGTAAAACTTTCAAACAGTCCAAGTTTGGGTTTCAGTGCTGCAGGCTTCATTGCTGGGCCTGATTTCTTTCTTTGAACCATTTTTTCCCCATTACAAATGCCTTTAAGGAGCAGTTTGATACATAAATTTAATCCCAAAGAGATACAAATGAGTTCAAAGGCTTAATCTGTTAGCACTCTCAAGAATAGTTGTATTTTAGCCAAGAGAAGATTTCTTAGGCAGAAGTCTCTATAGTGGAATTCAAGTAATTCAAAGAGCATGAGAGACAGGAAGTAACCAGGAAGGTATCTGAGCATGGTCATAGGCAGGGACTTACTCCACCTGCTCATAAGACCATTCCTGCCGCTAGCACTTGTCCGAAAGCCTCTTATTATTAGCATTTTCTTTCTCTTTATTGTTTGGCTCACTCTTTTTCATCCTTCTAGACTCAATTCCAATCGGCCTCCTTTCCAAATACTTGTGGGAGTATTTCTCAAGTACACTTAACCCCTGATCAGTCCCACAATTATTCCTGTTACTGTGATAATCATTTCATTATTATTTCCTATGTAGCCTCTCTCCCTACTAGAAGTCACTTAGAATAAGGTCTCTTGCTTTTAGTCTCCCTCTGCCTTTCCAGACTTAGCAAAGTGCTTGGAACACAATACATTTTCCTCCTACCCACTGTACCCAAAATTATATAAAGAGTAGGCTGCCACCAGACAATCAATCCATTTCCCCTTTGATCTGCTGCACACTCATTGACACCAAGCGTCCAGTCGTGGTAGAGTGGGCTTTAATGGGAAGGACAGATGAGCTGGGAAAACAGGGGCCCTTCTACTCTTCCCTTCTAGAAGGTACATTTCCTAAAGTCAAGAATTACAAAATGTTTGAAGAAATATGTATGACAGTATTGAGGAAATATTTCCTTGAATGGTTTCAAGCTCTTCTACAGGAAAACAACACTTAACCTTTCCAAAGTGAGTTGATTACACCAAGAATGGCCCCTCTAAGTCAGAGGTTGATAAAATACCACCCACAAGTCCCACACAGCCTATCTCCTGATTTTGTACCGCTTGTGATTTTAGAAGACTATTTACTTATTTAAATGGTTGGTGATGGTTTAGTCACTAAGTCGTGTCTGACTCTTTGTGACCCCATGGACTGTAGCCCACCAGGCTCCTCTGTCCACAGGATTCTTCAGTAAAGAATACCAGAGTGGGTTGCTATTTCCTTCTCCAGGGAATCTTCCCAACCCAGGGATTGAACTTGGGTCTCCTGCACTGCAGGCAGATTATTTGCCAACTGAACCACCAGGGAAGCCCATTTATTTAAATTGTTAGAGAGAAAAATCAAAAGAAGAATATTTATTGACACAGAGAATTATATGAAATTCAAATTTCAGCATCCATAAATAAAGTTTTTATTTATTTATGGACACAAATTTTTATTGGATTATAGTTAGCCTCATTCATTTATGAATTATCTAGGGCTATGTTTGCACTACAACAAAGTTGAACAGTTGTTATAGAAGCCGTATGTCCTGCAAGGCCTAAAATATCATCATCTTGCCCTTGACACGAAGAGGACTCTAAATGAGCATATAAGAAATAATGTATGTGTATGTGTGTGTGTGTGTGTGTGTGTGTTCATGCACACGTGTGTTCAGTCACTCAGTCGTGTCCAACTCTTTGCCACTCCATGGACTGTAGCCCACCAAGCTCCTCTGTCCATGGAACTTTCCAGGCAAGAATACTGGAATGGGTTGCCATTTCCTACTACAGGGAATCTTCCCCACCCAGGGATTGAAATGACATTATTTACATCTCTTTTGAAAAATAGTTCGGACACAGTTGCCTATGAGGAAAAGAGATTCTTTAGGGTTGAATAGAGAAAACCACTGGAACATCCCTTCTTCGTGTTAATAGTAGAGGTATAAACAAGATAATTAATGATATTTCCAGTAGAAGTTAAATAAAATAAAAGAATGCAAACAATAACCTCCAGCATCTTGGAGGTAAGAGAAAAAAATATGCAAGTATTTAGAAACCTGAAATAACAAGCGTTCAATTGTTTGTTTATTATTCTAACTTTCTTCCTCAACTGTAAGATCTTTAGGGAAGAAAAAAGAACCAAGTATTGAATTTATTATCAGTACCTCACTCATTATAGGAACTTTATAAATTTTTGAGTAAGAAAGGGAAAGAGAAAAGAAAGGAAGAAAATAGATTTAAGAGGAGTATTTGCTTTTAGCTTTTATCATTCACTTTAACTTATTTTTTTCTTTTTTGTATGTGGAAGTTCACTACCATAAGTGCTTTTATCCAAGCAGACAATTTTATTTGTATGCATAAAACCACTAGCAAATGTATTAAAGAATATTTCAAGGAATGTTACTCATACTGTTTCAAGTTTCAGCCTCATTTTCTAAAAGTGAAAAATCAAGCCCATTGATCACATAATGACTCCTCTTAGAGGTTAAGGCCCTGTGTTGTAAAGCCTTTAACTCTACAACTGTAAATAGAGTTATCTTAAACACTCATTAGTGGTAGAAACAGCAAGTTGTCAAACAAATTTTAAAAGACTATTCTAGCTATCCATGTTAATGACATCTATAATGGAACCACTCTGTTCTTTCTTGTTTTTAATTTAAAGCACACATTGTATATTGTCGTTTTATTGCCAGAACCCTCATCCACAATCTTACATTCACTTTTAAACATAAGAATATTTTTTCTGTACTTAAATTTATAACTAACAGCCAGGCTCTGACATGTTTAGCTATAGACTTTCATTACTATAATAAACAACAACAACAAAAATAACAACAACCAAAGCAGATGCTTCTGCTACAAACAACCTCACAAACAACTAAATTATGGAACTCTCTTCATCTGGGAAGGCAATTTGGTTTTACATCTCTTCACCTACCTTTAAACTATGCTTTAATTCATTACTAATGACATTCCCAATGATCTGTTGAAGGATGCAACTCTGAAATGATTTATTCTAATGAAGAGCCTCTTGTCAGCACTTACTTATCACGAGGCTTGGAAGGCCCAAGAGACCAGCTTTTATTACATACCGTGCCCAGTTTCATACAAGCAGAACATTTTACAATCATCAAATCTAATTGGACATCTTTATAAGATTGCTTTATGTTTGGCATTTTTTTCCCCTCACTCTGTCCAAACGGATATTTTGGTTCTTTAGTTTACAGTGGATTGAAACACACATCTTTGATAGAAACTGAAAAGCCTCAAGCCTGCCCTAGAAGAAGGTCCAACTGCCCCTTACTCCTTAAGGTAGGAAGCCTGATGTGCCTATGACATTTCCAAAAGCAGGATGACATGACACGTGGCACTGCTATGCAGAGAGGTTCTATCAGTCTGACTACCGGGATTCTAATTCTGCTAAAATGCAATTTGCTGCTTTTAGGGGAGTGCTGGAGTCAGTCAACCAAATAACAGCTCTGTGTCTGGGTCGTAATAACTTGAAATCAGGATGGACCTTAGCAGTGTGCTATGGTAAATGCACAGAGTCCTGTTTGGAGGGGGAAAGCCCTAGCTTCCAGTTGGATTATGCCTTTTATTAGCTAGACCCTGTGTGTGCGTGCTAAGTCTCTTCAGCTGTGTCCAACCCTTTGCGACCCTATGGACTGTAGCCCACCAGGCTCTTCTGTCCATGGGATTCTCCATGCAAGAATACTGGAATGGATTACCATGCCCTCCTCCAGGGATCTTCCTATCCCAGGGATCAAACCTGTATCTCTTATGTCTCCTGCATTGACAGGAGGGTTCGTTACCACTAGCATCACCTGGGAAGCCCTAGCTAGACCCTGTTGTTGTTCAGTCACCAAGTTGCATCTGACTCTTCACAACCCCATGGACTGTAGGACACCAGGATCCTTTGTCCCTCACCATCTCCCGGAGTTTGCTCAAGTTCACGTCCAGTGCATTGGTGATGCCATCCAACCATCTCATCCTCTATTGCCCTCTTCTCCTTCTGCCTTCGATCTTTCCCAGAACCTAGTGGACTGCATTTCCCAGGCTGGCTTGTGATCTGATGTTCTGCAGGGTTGTCTAGTGGGAGATTGGAAGGGGATGGGAGAGGAGTCAGGTTTCCTTCTTTGCATCTTCTAAGGCAGCAGCTGACCCTCTTCAGTGACTCTTCTCAGAGGCCCGAAAGACCCAGCTTCCATCAGGAATTTGCTCTTGAGGTCAGCAAGCTTTCTCTTCCTTTGCCCCTCGGTCAGGAAGATTCCCTGGAAAAGGAATGCCTTCCAGCTGCTACCACCCCCTGGGTTAACCTCTAGTCCTGTTTCTGCAAATCCACCACCCCACCCCAACCACCCCCATTGTCTGCACCCCCACCATGAAAATAATTCTGTTCATTAAGTCCATTCTCTTGTAAATACTTGAGGTGGTTTCTGTTTTCCTGCATAGACCTTGAATACAAACAACAGTATTTTAAAAGTAAGATATTGTGCCTATAATCTAATCTCATTTCCGGAAAATTAACTAGATAGGAAAACGCAAAGAGATGTAAGAAAACTATTAATATGCTTGGAATGTGAGATATATTCTTTAATTTTTTAAACTTTAATTTCTAGTTTTAACTTATTTTTACATAATTTGTTTCCTCTTTTCCTTAAAAAGAAACCTCAGGCCAATAATATTTTATAAAAGTTTCTTCTTAGTTGGTTTATGTTTTAACAGGTGCACCTTTTTGTTTCATTTTAAATTGTTTAAGCTAGATCCTATCAGAATGCAAACACAGGTGAATTTTCATACTGAAATCTGACCAGTTAGGACTATAGAGGTAGAGACATGTGTTTATTTAAGACCCTTCATTTGTGTTTATTCAGAATAGGCCTTAACTTATGTAAGTAGTCAAAAAAAATGATCATTTATACAAATGAGCTTACATACAAAACAGAAAGACTCACAGACTTAAGAGATGAACTTATGATTCCTGAGGGGGAGGAAGGATGGGGTAAAGAAATAGAGAGTTGGGGATGGACATGTACACCCTCTATATTTGAAATGGATAACCAACAGGGACCTACTGTATAACACATGGAACTCTGCTCAATATCATGCAGCAGCCTAGATGGGAGAGGGGTTCGGGGGGAATGAATACGTGTATGTGTATGGCTGAGTCCCTTCCCTGTTCTCCTGAAACTGTTACCACATTGTTAATTGCCTTTACTCCAATACAAAATACAAAATTCTTAAAAAAGGTCTAAGTTATATTACTGGATACAAACTTTTTTCCCCTCTGCCTATTATATAGATAAAACATAAAAAGTTTTAACATGTAGCAGTGTGCCAGTGGACTTGATTAGACTTGAATCATGTCCAATAATTCATTTATAGCAATTTTTCACCATCTAAGTTTTTTAAAAAGGATGATTGTGTAGTGAGGGGTGGGTGTTTAGTATTTTTTAGAAACACATAACTACTATTTCCTTATCAAGGTCATTAAATGACATAAAGTAGAACTTCCTTAAATTTGCTGTATGTACAACTTAGGCAACTGATTATAAATTTTAAAATTTACTGTTAAAAAAAAAGAAAAAACGGATGATTTCATCAATGCTTTACTATCCTAAGAAGAGGTGAAAGAATCTAAACACAATATGAATATAGTATCTTCATTCAATTGTAGGAAATAACTTTGCCTCACATTGAACAGAATAGAATTGTTCTCCAAAAAGCATCTCTAATGTAAATATAAGTCTTTGGAGTCTCATCAAAAACAAAGTTTGTTTAAGGATATAGAAACTTTCTAGGTTAAATTGAAGACCAGAAATGCCTGGCTGTCTTTGGAAGGTTAAATCACAACTCCTCCAGTCTCACTTCCTTCTGTATTTAAACAGCTGTGACTATTTACATGAGGCATAATTGTATTAAAGCATTTATGCTTAAAGAATATTGAAATTTTTAACAGGAAAGAAGTAGCTTCCCTGGTCAGTGACCAAGCTGAGTGATGCATAGATAGGGAAGTTTCAAAGCAGGCTCTGGACTGTAGGACTTGGAGAAACTACTCTGTGTTGATGAGCTCCAAACTGAATTCTCACCTTCCCTACAAGACCGGAGAAGCCCAGCCTCTGCCCGTGGTCAGCTGAGTGAGGGGTGCCAGGCCATTCCTGGAATTGCCTTTAGATCATAAAGACAGAATGTGCCCCCCTTCCCCAAATTCACATGTTAAATCCTAACACCCAGTGGGATGGTATTTGGAGGTGGGGCCTTTGAGAGGTGATTAGGTCACGAGGGTGGAGCCCTCATGAATGGGATTAGTGCCCCAAAGAGCTCCTTCCCTCCTGCTGCCTGGTCCTCACAAAAGGCAAAAGAACAGCCATCAGTGACCTAGGAGTTGGGTTCTCACCAGACACTAAAGGTGTCAGCATCTTGACCTTGGACTTCCCAGGCAGAAGTGACACAACTTATGTTCGCAGCACCACCATTTCCTGAGATGCTGCAGCTGCCAAAGCAGAACCTAACTCCCTAAACACGTCTTATCTCCAGTATAATTAGAACTGTGTGCCTTCTTTCCTGTAAAATTTAAGAACTGGATAATATGTGGCAAAATTATTAAGCCTTCCTGGGCAGAATTAGAAACAAGAGATGTGTTAGGTCATTACTGGATAATCCATAAGTAATTTTTAAAGTATGGCTCAAAATAAAATAGTAAATACTTGAAGACATCTCAAAGGTACCTTGAGGCCTATAACAGCTAACAGGTCTTAGACTGTAAAGTCAGGTGGAAAAAAATAAAAACTTTCACAATAAACATCTTCACTTAATGCTTTTATTTTGCCCAACTGAATTCTCCTCTAAGACTTATGCTTCAAGCAAACCCTGGAGACCAACTCCTCCTTCTTCCCATGACAAAGGCACTTAGGAGCCTTTGAATGGATTGTAAATAGTGAGTAATTTTGGTGGTGTTTGAGATCAGTGGCTTGTTATTAGAAAACAGACTTAACGAGCAGAACTGTCAAAATGGCATTGGGATTTGTCTCCTTGGGTGGCAGCCTGCAGTGTAGCAGCAGTGACTTGGAAACAGGAACAGTGGGGCGCTTCCTCCAACAGATTTAACTTTCAAAGGACAGGAAGAGATGGAAGCAACAGCAGCAGGTAACAAGAAAGTTCCCAGTATGAGAGTACCTCTGACAGTGTTAAAGATGAAACCCCTTGGGATGCACAACCAGAACACGCAAAACTATGAAAACTGGTGACATCAGCCCACAGCCAAAATGATCAGATATAGCTGGGACCTTGACTTTGCTTGAAGTATTAACTGTCTTCTGATAGAAGACAAGCCTATCTGCTCCAATATACTCCCAGGGCATAAGTAGATAGACCTTGTTAAGAAAAATGGGCACCAAACAATGACATTTTCAGAGAATTGATAATGCTCATTATCTAAGATTAGCAGCACCCTCAAGTAGAATACAGAGATGTGGAAAGACTCAGCCATCCCCTAGGATGACATGTGAGATTCAGAGAAGCATGAGTCATATTTGTTCAAATTGTTGGGCACTTGAGGATTGCAGAATCTGTCAAATTTGAGGGGGATTGTATTTTGAAATTCTGGCCGGATATATGTTGGTTAAGCATGTGACAATGGAAAGTGGGTAGGAACTGAAAAGTGTCAGGTTTCTTGACTTCTCTGTTCATGTAAAATCATGTAGGTTAAAAATAATTCCTCTGGGTATAAGAAGTAAGGTTAATTGACAGGGTAGAACTAGGTTATTCTAGGCATATCATATAAGTATCTGAAGAGGAATTTAGACAAATTGAGGAAATGAATTGGTTCTGGGTCTGGAGAAGAAAAGGAAATCTGGTTAAGAGAAAATAAGAGGAGGAGATGTATACTCGCCTTCACTCCCTCCCATTATTTATTGTTTACCATCAGACTCTCTCTGGAGGATTTATTTAAACCATAAACATTTATTGAGTTTCAACTACTTGCTCAGCTCTTGGACAAGGTCTGTGCTAAACTGGGTTTTTAATGATGACATGATCTTTGACCTACTGGACCTCCTAGTTTAGTGGGAGAAAAAAGACCTGTATAAAACTAATTGTGCTTTATTAATTGCAAGCAGCTTGGCAGGCATCTGAGAGAGAGGATATTACTTTTATTGGACAGAGAGAAACTTGTCAAGAAATTCTTCAAATAAGAACTGATGCTAGAGCTTTATCACTGAAAATTAGGAGTTCACCCAAAGGATTTATGCAAAGGGGGGTGTTCTAGAAATAGCAATATATACAAAGGATAGAAGAATGGAAGGATTCCTCTAGTACATTCCTAGTACATTTCAGTAATACAAAGTTATTTGCTCTGATTACAATATAAGGTTTTGGGGGTGAGCAGTGGAGGATGGGACGGGAGAGTCGTGAAGGGCTGGGTGTATCATGCTAAGAAGCCGGAGATTTTTCCTGCAGGTGATGGAGAGACAATGAAGGCTTTCATGCAGGAGAATGACATGATCAGACTCTAAGATATGTGAGAGTGAAAGGATAGCTCCAGGCAACAAAGACTAGGCTCCAAAAGCAGGGGAAAGTGTTTCCGGTGGTCCCACAGCTGGGCAAGCCAGCTCCAGGTGTTTTTTGTTTTTTTTTCTATATGCATGCTCACAATAATCAATGATACATATATTTTCATAGCTTTTTAAAAAAGAAAGAATAAAGTGTGAGAAAGTGGGCTCTGACAAGAATTCTTTGAAAGTTTAAAAAAAAATGTTCTTTAAATATTTGTAAAGGCTTTTACTAATGATATTCACTTGGGTAACAAATGTTTTATCAGTATATTAGGTCATAATCATGTGCTTTATTTGCAGCCTTTAAAGTTTCATTTGATCATAGAGTAGGCTAAAAACAAGAGAAAACAAAAGAAGTCAGAAAAAAAATTGTGTTTGAAAGAGGCACAAGCTGGGGAAAAGGTTAGTAAGCCCTGCTGAAATCTCATGTTGAGAGCTTAGTGCATAAACGGGAATAAATCTGCTAAAAGAATCTCCCTCATTTCCTCAATTTTCCCCTTTAATTTCCAAACCTGGTCGTTTAATTTCCCCTAATTTTTTCACTAAAAGTCTTGCTTAAAAGGTTTCTTGTTGAAAATAATACTTTAGTGATATCTCACATTACAGAAATTTACTTCTTTCTACAAGAAATAGAACATGCTGTCAGAATTCTGGTCCCTCTTTTGGAAGCACCTTAAAAATAGATAATCAATGAAACTGGTAAGGTTTTTGTCCTGTTCAACTATTTCCAGAGGAATAAAATGCCCAAGATACATCCTAAATATTGAATGTGTGTAGGCAAAGGTAAGGAATCGGTACAGGAGATTTACTGGAAATACTTCTCTCTCTTTCCCTGTTTGTGAAAACCAAAAAAAAAAAAAAAATCCTGGTTTGTTTCCAAACTTTCATTTAGGTTTTTATGCCCCCTAGTGGATATGTGGTGTTTCTGCAGCTGTAAAATAATCCTGTGGCTTTTACAGCATTTCTTTTGTGCAGTGTGTGTTCAAATTGCTTACACTGACAATTGATATGCCCTTAAATAATCAAATTATAAATTTTGAACATTATTTGGAACACTCCACTTGTGATAATTCAAAAAAAGCTCCAAAACCTTTCAGTAAAATGCCTATGAAGACTGAGACTATCATGGAGTTCCCTGACCCATCTGGAATTTATCCCTGAATTCCTTAAGAATCCATGGACTCCTGGCTAGAACCTCTAATAAAGGGAGTGTGGGGTTCCTCTAGCTGACCCCTTCACTTAGTATGCTAAGATTATTAATGTTGTAAACAGTAGAAAAAGAAAAAAGAAAGATACACTTTTTAAAAATAGCTCAAAATTTGGCTTCAATTTAAAGAAACAAGGGAGTACACAGATGACTTGAAATAAGTGTATATGTTAGATAAGCCAAAAAAATGTCAAACTTTCAACACAGCCAGGATAGTATAGTGATTGATCCTCCAGGAAGAGAGGTGGGAACAAAATCAAGGCAGCTCTTGTTAGGCAAACATTGATTTTAACACGTCAAAGAGAAATCTTTCTATTGTCAAAGTAATACCAGGACCCCTCTGGCAAACAAGTTCTGTACCATAAGCAGGTGTTATATAGTAACACTTTTTTTTTAAGCTGTTTGCTATTTGCAAACATTGCAGCTACCATAAAAATTATCCATCAAACTGTGATCCTTCTAGAATAATAAGTTGATGGCAGAAAAATTCATGAATAACGTAGCTACTGAGACCCTAAGGGGTTGAATTATTAGTTGAGAAGTGATCCAGCTTCCAGGTCAGAAGAAATTATTTCTCAGTCTACTCTGAAGAGCAGTCATATCTAGGACAAAAATTCGGACACAAAATCAGTAATTATAACACACACACACACGTATGCGCATACACACACATCAGCTAACTGCTTTTACCAGGATGTTGTTATACATATTACTTATATTCCTCTAATTATTTTGTTACACATCTTAATCCATTTGGGCTGTTATAACAAAATATCACAGATTAGGTAGTTTATAAGCAACAAATATGTTTTTCTCAGAGTTCTGGAGGCTGAGAAATCCAAAATTATGGAACAGCAGATTCTTTGTGATGGTCGGTGAGCTCCATTTCCTGGTTCACAGACAGCCCTTCTTTCTGTATCGTCACAAATCTGGGGCTAAGGAGATTTGTGGGGTCTCTTTTTATAAAAGTATGAAGCCCATTCGTGAGAGCCTCACCCTCATGACCTAATTATCTCTCAAATGCCCCCCTCCTAACATCACCACAGGGGGAATTAGGATGTCAACTTATGAATTGTGCGTGGGGATAGGGAGACATTCAAATATATCATAATGGTAGCAGGTATCTATTTTTCAAATGCTTCCCTGATGGCTCACTGGTAAAGAATCTGCCTGCCAGTACAGGAAATTCAGTCAGGAAGATTCCCTGGAGAAGGAAATGGCAACCCACTCCAATATTCTTGCCAGAGAAATCCCATGGACAGAGGAGCCTGGCAGGCTACAGTGCATGGGGTTGCAAAAGAATTGGACATGACTTAGCAACTAAACAACAACAAAATTTTTCAGATACTTGTACCCCCAAATCCTGATTTATGTCTCATATGAAATTGGGATTTTTTACTTTAACATAGTGAAATACAGTCTTTCATGAACTAGCACCTGCGCTATACAACGTACAGGATGTCCTGTACTTCAATGCAACTGCACAGAGTCCATTCATTCTGTCTCTGATAACTAGCAATTTAAGACTTTTTCATTATAAAAAAGAGAAAAGGAGAGTGAGAGTTTGAATTACAGTAAGCATCAAGGTTTATTTTCAAATCAGCATTTCCTTCCTGTTATACGAAGACCTGTTCTACCTTTACAATTATTCACAAAATTCCTGGGTTTTGTATTCTTTCTTGTTATCCATGGGAAAGAGTTTCACAGATGGAAAGTCATGCCTTTGCTGGGGAGGTTTGCCTTATATAACATTTCTTCTTTATCCAATGAGCCTACATTTATACTCTCCAAACGAAAAGAGAAGAAAAAAATAGAAGCTATATGAATAGGACTAGGAAGCTAGCAGTATTGTGTTCGCACTGTGTAAAAAAAAATTCAAGGAAATTGTTCTCCATTTGAGATCTAAATGTATCATCTGATTTCTGGAGAAATGCCAAAAATGGAAAGTTTGAGTAGATATTAGTAAAATTTGGTTTGCAATGTATTATGTTTAAAAATTATGCACTTTCCCATCTATTTCAGTATTACTTGATAAATTGGAAAGATAAATGGACAAAGGATAGATGATATATTCATTTGATTGTCTTAGTTAACAAGATTTACCACTATTTGATTGTCTGTGTTAACAAGAGTTACCACTATTTTGGCATTGAGTGCATTCTAGAATTCAAGTACTTAGCATGAAAGTTTTGGATAATATTTGAGATTAAAATCTTCAAAAACCAATGACTGAAACTATTCTTGAGAAATTGGTCCTCCACTCAATATGATCTTTCACATATGGCAAAATATTTAATTTTAACCAAGTATTTTGGGGGGCAGTAAGTACATGTTTAGAATTAACATTTTATGTGAATGATACCCCTATATTGTACCTTTTAACTGATGTGAGGAGGAAGGGGAGCAATAAACATAAAGTATGGTGGATGTTCAGGGTGAAAAAGGAGCAGAAAGAACCTACAGTGACTCTGTATGGTAAATGTAGGGGAAAGAAGGGACAGTTAGAAGAAAGAGAGGAAAGCAGATGTATGGGGAAAGCTTCCCTTCCACTAACAAAGTTCAACTCTGCTCATTCTTCATTGTGTAAAACTTATTGATAGTTTTTCTTTTATATGATGCTATTCTCTCTACTGTTTTCTTCTTTCTTACTTGACTTTAGAGGCCTCTTATAGTCTTTGAATCAGTTTTATTTACATATAGAAAAAAATGTCTCTGTGGAAACAAAAACACATCTACACAATGTTCTAATGTAACTGTTTTAGGAAAATGGATTTTTGAAGACTTGAGACCTAATATTAAAATCCAAAGACGACAAGAAAGAATAGAATATATAATACTGCTGGGCTTAGCATAAATGTAAGCATCAGGAGTTGGGCAAAGTGAGATGTGTTTTTATATGATAAAAAATAAAATACCAACTGTTATACAAGTTGCCTAGGATAAGAATAATCATTAAAAGATGGGCAGTATTGTAGGCAATACATAAACTTTAAAATGATCATTTAGCCACAATAAGTGTCATCTCTCATGAGGAAGCTTTCTCTGCTAAGCCTTTCTTCCACTGGTTTCAAAGAGATGACTCCTGAGGTCTGTAATGCTGTTTTGCTCCTTAGTAAGAGTTGGAGTTTGAATACTCCAATACAAATAGCAATAGGGACAAAGAAAAGCAGCTGGTTTTGCTAGTGAGCTGTTTCCCATCCCTAGCAGGTTCTATGCCCAGTTACAAGTTTGCAGATAAAAGTTACCCGTTTCAATTCTCAAGGTCATTCCCAAGCGAGCGTGCGTGCTAAGTCACTTGAGTCATGTCCAACTCTTTGCGACCCTATGGACTGTAGCCCACCTCTGACCATGGGAGTCTCCAAGCAAGAATACCAGAGTGGCTTACCATGCCCTCCTCCAGGGGATCATCCCAACCCAGGGACTGAACCCAGGTCTCTTAGGTCTCCTGCACTGGCAGACGGGTTCTTTACCAATAACACCATCTGGGAACCCCTTGCCAAGTGAGAAGAGAAACCAAATGGACAATATAAGAACATATACAAATCGTACTGTGCCTTTTCCATGATTCTCCAACATAGTCAAGCTAATGAAATGTGCTTTGAATATTAAAAATATCAACAGCAGTTTAATTGTAAAAAGGAGAGAGGGGCAGGGAGTAGAACAGACAGAAACGTATATTTAGTGCCATTATATTTCGGGTGTGTGGAAGGAGGCAGCAGGTGCTCCTTTGGGATCAGCCAAGCCTTGGGCTGCCCTTACACACATAATCACAAGCCTGGTTGGTCTTAATATCCTGCCCCTTCTGCTTCCTTGTGCTTTCACCATCTTCCATGGCCTTGAGGATCATCCTCATTTTCTTTGTTTTTATTTATTTTTGGTTCCACTGGGTCTTTGTTGCTGCTCATGGGCTTTCTCTGGTTGCGGCAACTGGGGGCTACTATTTTGTTGTGGTGCATGCGCTTCTCATCGTGGTGGCTTTTCTTGGAGCACGACCTGTAAGCACTGTTGGGCTCAGTAGTTGAACACAAGAGCTTAGCTGTCCCTCAGTATATGGAATCTTCCCAGACCAGGGATTGAACCCATGTCCCCTGCATTGCCGAGCAGATTATTAACCACTGGACCACCAGGGGAGTTCCATCCTAATTTTCTATTATGTGAGAAAGATCTGTCTTTCCACCCAGGAGTAAAATGTTGAGAGGTGTTCCCACCAATGAGGATTTTGTTCTCCCTGCCTCTTCCCACATAATCATAGCACACGGGCCAGTCACCTCAAGCATTCACTTATGCTTTCTTGACTATAAAGTAAATTTGGATTTAAAAACAAATATGACAAAGGTAAATAATAAATATAACTGTATTTGATGCAGATTAGCAGAGCTTTGGAGAAGGCAATGGTACCCCACTCCAGTACTCTTGCCTGGAAAATCCCACGGGCAGAGGAGCCTGGCGGGCTGCAGTCTGTGGGGTCGTGCAATAAGTCGGACACGACTGAGCGACTTCACTTTCACTTTTCACTTTCATGCTTTGGAGAAGGAAAGGGCAGCCCACTCCAGTTTTCTTGCCTGGAGAATCCCAGGGACGGCGGAGCCTGGTGGGCTGCCGTCTATGGGGTCACACAGAGTCGGACACGACTGAAGCGACTTAGCAGCAGCAGCAGAGCTTTTTGGCATTAAACCACCCCTTTTGTGTCTCTTACCTCTTTTCCCTAATGCATCCTTCTAGATGGGAATTTGCTAATTTTCAGCAAGCTGGTTCATACTCTTTTCCCCCTTTTGTTACAGTACAAACAAGATATTTCATTTTACCTGTCTTTTCCCTCTGAGTAGCAAGTTCACTTTCTGCCTTATTTATTCAAATTATAATCTCTGTTTATATTCAAAAAGGATTTGCAGTGATTATTTTCTAGTTGAATCCCAGGTACCTCATCAAAAATTTCTTTCCCATGGAAACCTGCTTTATCAACTGGCCCAGCACCTCTTTGAATCCCAGAGAATCTGTTTTCTCCCTTCTTTTAGGTGCAGCCTTTCTGATAGCATGATTACCCCCACCCCTATCACCACGATCAGCTGCCAACTGAGTTTACTAATCCCCACTCTTCTTAACGTCTTACTGAGCTTTGGGTTCAGTCAGCCCTTAATTTTTTCTAATAATCGCAAGTATGCCGGCTTTGCCTACAGGATGATATAATGAGCCTAAAATTTTAAAAACCAGTTAAGAAATGGTAATTTAAAAAATCTCAGAGAGGCAGGAAAAAAGTATATGATGGATTCATTTAGTTATTTTACTTATATTTTTAAAGGTTTACTTTAATTACATGGACTTAATCTGTACCTTCTCAGGCTATAACAAATAGTTGGGTTTTTATTTACTTTCTTTTCTGAGAGACTTTCGAGATCTTAATTGCTAAACATTAAAATCAAATCTCTGTTTTGAAAAGCTGCTTTTATGTATGCATGTACATATGAAGGGGATGTGTGTTAAAGACTTCTTCAGAGCCCACGCATAGTCAGTGCAAAAGGAAAGAAGATATTTATAAACCATGGCTGGGTACTCAATGTGATCTGTGGCAATCGTGGTATAAAAAGTTGATCTTCCACTGATATATCCTTATGGCAAGAAAGACCCCAAGCCTTTTATGCTCACCATCTAAATTCGTTTAGTTTTGATTGTTTCCTCACTAACATCATTTTCAGATTCTGATTTAGCTTCCCTGATGGACTATGGAAAGAGGTTCTGTTTCACATGGATGCAGCCTGTTTCAAGTTCTTGGGCTGGGTTTTATGTTTTGTTTTTTTTTTTTAATGTAAATCAATTCTGTCATTTTGATGCCAAAACTGTGTAGGAATTTCAGTTACAGTGAATTAGCTCAGCTACTGATCAGATATGAACAAGAGTGAATCACTGGGCCTCCAAAGCAGAAGACCAGAGCCTGGAATGGGGTCACCAAAGGTGGTGCTGGTCAGTACAGCCTGTTGTCACTCTCAGCAGCCTGTCCTGAGCCAGTTCTGAAATTTCCATCTCCGTGTGTATATGTGTTAGTCGCTCAGTCATGTCCGACTCTTTGCAACTCATGGACTGTAGCTCCTCAAACTCCTCCATCCATGGAATTCTCCAGGCAACAATAATAGAATGGGTTGCCATCCCTTCTCCAGGGTATCTTCCTGGCCAAAGGATTGAACCCAGGTCTCCTGCATTGCAGGCAGATTCTTTACCATCTGAGCCACCATATTGACATATAAATGTCCAAAAACCAGTGTTAATTAGAATGATGTGTCCTAGATCACTCTTCAAGTTAGAGAATCCCCAAGTACTCCCAAATTCCTTGATTCTGGATTCCAATATCTGTGCCTTGTTCCTAAGGACTAAACTCTTGGTGCACTGAGCACCCCAAAGCCCTGAAGTGAGCAGGGAGCAGTTGGCACGTCAAAGGTGCAGCCGGGTAGCTTCTGCGATGCTATGACAGATCTCCTTCTTGAAACTAATAGAACGTTTTGTGTCACTTATATCTCAATAAAACTGCATATATCAAATCGATAGACTGTACATCTGAAACTAATACAGTGTTGCATATCATCTGAAAGTGAAAGTGAAGTCAAAAATCACTCAGTCGTGTCTGACTCTTTGCAATCCCATGGACTGTAGCCTGCCAGGCTCCTCCGGCCATGAGCTTTTCCAGGCAAGCATACGGGAGTGGGTTGCCGTTTCCTTCTCCAGGGGATCTTCCCAACCCAGGGATTGAACCCGTGTCTCCCTCATTACAGGCAGACTCTTTACCATCTCAGCCACCAGAGAACCTCTAATACCAAGCATATCACCTATATTTCAATAAAGAAAAAAAAAAAAACTCCTCATCCCCTTCCCCAGCAATGAACTCTTAGAAGAACTCTATATCAGTAAGGTAGTGAAAACATATTCATTTAAGTAATATTTATGAAGAACTTGTTGTGTGCTAGTGAGATACAAAATAGAATAACTTCAGTTCATCAAGGTTATATTCTCGTGTCAGCAGATATGTGGGGAACCAAGGAAATTGTTTCACATTAACAAATTAGCTTCATGTGTTAATAAGTCCTTTAAAGGTAATCAAATGGGAAGATGTTTTAGAGAAAGACTTGGGGAAAAGAATAATACCACTCTGGGGAACATGGCCAGAAAACAACTTCTGGAAGGGAGATATTTAAGTCTCAACCTGCATAATAATAATCTAGGGGCTGCCCATGTGATAGGAAGTCAGATGGTCAATGTGACTGGGAGACCGGGAGCTGGATGGGAGACAGTGTGAAATATAGCCAGAAACTAACTGAAGGATGCAGGCCTTTGGAGACAAAAGTAGGAACCTGGGTTTATTCTTGTTTCAAGTTTATTAGAAGGTTTAGATAAAGTAGCAGCAGCCCAAACTCCATTTTTAAAGCCATAACCCTCGCTGCTATGTTGGTGTGAATTGTAACTTGTAACGGGGCAAATGTAGAAAAGAGAATTCAAGTGAGAAGTGGTATCCCCGGCTCTAGTTGAGGAAAGAGACTCAAATGGAATATAATTTGGTTTGGTCAGAGTCAACAAGGCTAGCTGAGTAGAGATACATGGACTGAGGATAGGGTGGCTTTTTCAGTGTTGATATGAGCAACTGGGTGGTTTGTAGTTCCATTTAACTAGAAATAGTAGATTGCAAGAGGAACAGATTTGAAGGGGCTAGAGAAAGCTAGGGAAATAAGAGTTCCTTTTTGGCTAATTTAAGCCTTAATAGGCTCTTAAACATCTAGTGGTAGGAATAATCAGAGCAGAAACAACTGAAGCGATGAGTCTGATATTCAAAACAAACATCAGGGATATCACTGTAAATTAGTGTCAGTAGCATATAGACAACAAATATGATTCCAGGAAATCCTGGAATCTGCCTGCAATGCAGGAGACCCCAGTTCAATTCCTGGATCAGGAAGATCCACTAGAGAAGGGATAGGTTACCCACTCCAGTATTCTGGCCTGGAGAATTCCATGGACTATATAGTCTATGGGGTCACAAAGAGTCATACCTGACTGAGTGACTTGCACTTTCACTTTCAAAGTATAGATAATTCAAGCTATGGAATTGGATAAAATCACATAGAAAGAGAGTTTATACTGAGATGATAAGAGCCTGAGACCGACATTACTCCAAGATTTAGAAATCAGACAAGAGAAAAGGAGGACCCAGAAACGAAAATGGGAAAGTAGCAGCCAATGAGGTAGAAGGTCACTAAGGGAATTTGCTAACCCTAAAGATGACAGAAAGTATTTTAACTAAAGAGAAAACCAAACATAAATAAGAGATTAAATAAGATAATCATGGAAAAATGGCCATCGGATTTCATAAATGAAAATTAATGGGACCTTTGGAGAGTTCAAATTTTTAAGACATTATATCTGATGAAAGGAATGTGATGTACCACTTTTTCTATTTAAATTTCATAACCAGTCCAATGTAGAAAAAAAAATTAAGTGGAAAAGAGTGTTATCTAGCCTATAACATTCAGCATGGGAATAGTGACTATAAATAAATGTAAAGAACAATGCCATGTGATATAAAGGACAAATCGAATAGCTCTCATTATATCATCTGGCTTAAAATATTTTAAGCAATTAAAATAAATTTCTAATTTATTAGAAATTAAAGCAATTTCTAAATGTTAGAATCCACTTCTGCAAGGTCAAAAGGTAATTTTTATATTCAGATATTCATAATGTCTAGGTTATTGAAGACTTAAACCATGTATGTTTTAGCCATGAATTAGAGATGTGTGCATGCCTGCTAAGTCACTTCAGTCTTGTCCGATTCTTTGTGACCTGATGGACTATAACCTGCCAGGCTCCTCTGTCCATGGGATTTCCAGGCAAGCATACTGGAGTGGATTGCCATGTCCTCCTCCAGGGGATCTTCACGACCCAGGATCGAACCCATGTCTCTTATGTGTCCTGCATTGGCAGGCGGTTCTTTACCACTATTACCACCTAGGAAGCGCGAAGTAGAGATAGATTGGTCCAAAAAATCACTTGACTGGAAGCTAAAAACTATTTGTAGAAGATGGAAAAAACTTTCTGTGACTTACAACAATTTTTTTTTTTCTATTCCAAGGTATGGTGACATGGTACCAAAAACCATAGCAGGGAAGATTTTTGGTTCCATCTGTTCGCTGAGTGGAGTCTTGGTCATTGCTCTACCCGTCCCAGTGATCGTATCCAACTTCAGTCGGATCTACCACCAGAATCAACGAGCAGACAAACGAAGAGCACAAAAGGTGAGTATTCAGTGCCGTGCGACCATGATTTAGCATCTCCCACTCCGTAAAGTGAGCTTTAAAATCCCTTACTGGCTATTCAGTGTTCTGGTTTGGGTCGATAGTTGCATCAGTCAGCACAAGCTAAATTATACTACAGTAAAAAAGAACCTTAATATCTTAGTGACTTAAAAACAAGGAGTATTTCTTAATCATGCTACAGATTACTCTGCTGATAGAAACTCCATCTTAACAATGTACGTCTGCAGTCGTGCAAGCAGAGATAAAAGGACATGATGAATCACAGCCTGACTCCTAAAACTTCCTCTTGGAAGTGGGCCAAGTCACTTCCATCTCTGTTGCATTAACTCAAGTAAGTCACATAGTCATGTGTAACTTTAGAACTGGCAGAGCAAGATAATCCTACTATGCAACCACAGACAACAAGAAATATTTGGTGAATAGCACTAATGACAATAGTAAAATCAAAGATAGATTCTTGGCAAATTTTATTAGAATCAGATTTGTAGATCTGATTCATTTAGTCTCTGTCCATCAGAGATCAAGTTGGTTCCAGTAGACTGGGGCTATTAAAGGGCACCAAAATATGTCTCAGATGTCCAACATAGTTGACACAGGAAGTAAGAGAAATCTGATCACTAGTAGCTGAGTTTTATTTTTGGCCCAGCACTTTACTGTTTCTCTGAACTTCACATCAATGACCTCATCCCTCTCAGAGGAAACAGGTTACATATGCATCTGTGAAATGGAGAAAACAACACCTACCTCACAATAAGATTAAAATTATATGCAAATGTATATAAATCTATATAAGCATAATATAATACTATTTATTAGTGGCTTCCTATGTGCAAGGTATTGGCTGGATGTTTTAAAAGTCATGTAGTCTTTATAACAAGTCTATGAGTTACTTACTATCACTATTTGTACTCATAAATGAGAATTCTAAATTACCCAAAATTTGAGAAATTCTAAGATTACACACCTAACAAATAGAAAATCTCTCCTTCAATCCAAGGCACCTGGCTCCCAGGTTCGTACACTAAACACCATGATAGATATCTCCCAAAAAAGTTAATTAAAGGTTAGCACATGTCCTCTCCCTATTCTTTGTTAAAATAATCACCTTGAGAGTCAGAGCCCTTGTTACTTAGAAATAATTATGGAAATCTTTTATAGTTTCCTTAAGGCTATGGAGCTAGATTTCCAGGATTCTTCATGGATACTGTATAGTGTCCTTTAAGAATAGATTCATTTTTTTTTAAATATCCAAAAACTGTGACTAAAGTGGATGCACAATCTAGATAGTGTGGTGTAACTATAAAATATCATGAGAGATTCTGGTGCAGTTCATAACTGGCTTTGTAGGTAATTCTAGGACAAGGTTTTAAACATGTTTTTAAACAATGTTGATGCCTTTAGTAAAATAAAAAACTATACTTTATACTTCATACGTACAGTATAAAGTGTTGTTGTTTAGTCACTAAGTCATGTTTGCCTCTTGCAACACCATGGACTGTAGCCTGCCAGGCTCCTTTGTCCATGGCATTTCTCTGAAAAGAATACTGGAGTGGGTTGCCATTTCCTTCTCCAGGGAATCATCCTGACCCCACAGAATGGAACCTGTGTCTCCTTCATTGGCAGGTGGATTCTTTACCACTGAGCCACCAGGGAAGCCCCATATAAAGTATAAAAATCTCATATAAAGTAACTCTTTGGAAAGTTCAAGTTATCAATCAGTGTGGCCACACAGCATGTTGTCCAGAGAATTTGTTTATATCCATTGTCAGAGATCTGCCTTCTTTAGAAAGAATTACTCTTTCTGCCTTGTACCTTCTTCCTTTATGCCCCATTTTTTGGACAAGTATCTAGTCTTTAATTATTGTAGAGAATGATAATGAATAAAACTGGTAATCCAATAAACAAGGAGGAGTAGAAAAAGGTACCCTCTTGGGCAATCGTAGTCTCCTGCAGAGCACGCTGTTCACAAACAGAGATGGAGAAATTTTGTCCACAATCAGCCTCCATCATGCCTTGTCACATACCACAGCTTTGTCTCTGCCCCCACACTACAATCCCTCTGCTGGACACACAAGTGCATTGTTTAAAATAACAGAAGTCTGGGCTTCCCTGGTGGTTCAGTGGTGAAGAGTCCTCCTGCCAATGCAGGAAGGTCCCACATGCTGTGGAGCAGCTAAGCCCATGCGCCGCAACTACTGAGCCTGTGCCCTGGAGCCCGCGAGCCGCAGATGTTGAAGCCCGGGTGTCTTAGAGCCGGTGCTCAGCAACAAGAGAAGCCACCGCAGTGAGAGGCCCCAGCACTGCAACCAGAGAGTAGCCCCTACTCTCCGCAACTATAGAAAAGCCCACCTGCAGCAACGAAGACCCAAACAGCTCAAAATAAATGAATAAATAAAAATTAGTTAAAAACAATAACAGAAATCCTGCAAAAGCTTAGCTCTCCAGCATCCATCCATCTCCCTTCTAGAAATTTCTTCTTTAGTATGAGCGAGCTATCATTCATCTTCTGAACACTAAAAACAGAGCTACCTGCATGAAAACTGTAGGAAATACAAATCTGATTTTCAAATAAGCCAACCTTCAAAATATATATATATTTTTAACTTTGTTATCTGCAACAAGCAAATCAATAAAGAAAATCCTGGAATGTTTTGAGAAGCTTTTTTATCTAAATAAATTTAAAATGCATAAATAAATATGGTATTTAAAAAGAACGCTAAATTGAAAAGTATGTTTTATGAATTTTTTTATCTTTAAAGTGTCTCTATATTCTAAGTTTCTGCCATAATGAGTGAATTTTACATACTGTGACTACTAGAATAATTGGCTTAATAAAGTCAAATATAATAACTTTTTTTTTCCATTTATTTTTGTTAGTTGGAGACTAATTACTTTACAATATTGTAGTGGTTTTTGCCATACATTGACATGAATCAGCCATGGATTTACATGTGTTCCCCATCCCGATCCCCCCTCCTGCCTCCCTCCCCATCCCATCCCTCTGGGTCTTCCCAGTGCACCAGCCCTCAGCTCTTGTCTCATGCATCCAACCTGGGCTGGTGATCTGTTTCACCCTTGATAGTATACTTGTTTCAATGTTATTCTCTCAGGACATCCCACCCTTGCCTTTTCCCACAGACTCTAAAAGTCTGTTGTGTACATCTGTGTCTCTTTTTCTGTTTTGCATATAGGGTTATCATTACCATCATTTTAAATTCCATATATATGTGTTAGTATACTGTATTGGTCTTTATCTTTCTGGCTTAGTTCACTCTGTATAATGGGCTCCAGTTTCATCCATTAGAACTGATTCAAATGAATTCTTTTTAATGGCTGAGTAATATTCCACTGTGTATATGTACCACAGCTTCCTCATCCATTCGTCTGCTGATGGGCATCTAGGTTGCTTCCATGTCCTGGCTATTATAAACAGTAATGCAAGTCAAAACCTCAATGAGGTACCATTACACGCCAATCAGAATGGCTGCTATCCAAAAGTCTACAAGCAATAAATGCTGGAGAGGGTGTGGAGAAAAGGGAACCCTCTTACACTGTTGGTGGGAATGCAAACTAGTACAGCCACTATGGAGAACAGTGTGGAGATTCCTTAAAAAACTGGAAATAGAACTGCCATATGACCCAGCAATCCCACTTCTGGGCATACACACAGAGGAAACCAGATCTGAAAGAGACACGTGCACCCCGATGTTCATCGCAGCACTGTTTATAAAATATAATAACTTAAAATGACAAGTTCAGTAAATAGTCTGTGACCAATAAACTGAACATAGTTATCTAAGAAAGAAAGAAGAATATGGAACTAAATAAGTCACCAAGGGATATTTTCTATTTTCCTTCCCAAGAAATGTCTTAAAAAATAATAAACATTTATTAGGCTAAAATAATTTAGATTTATCTGAAACTGGGTGATTTGACAAATATCAAAGTTATGCAGAAATAACCTGCTAAATTCAGTCAAGTAAGATGTCCATTCAGTAAAAGGTAGCAGTCAAGCTGAATAATAAATAATATAACAAAATGATTTTGAGGCCAAAATTTTTGATATGCAATCCCACTGCCAGCACCAAGCTCAAGCAAAAACTTATACAAAATAAAAATAGGTATGCAAACAATACTGTACTCAAAATTTTAACCACTTTGTGGAGGGTTTAAGTAAAAAATGAGAATCTTGCATACCTGCATTTGCCCTTTTCAATTATAATAACAAATGTTCAGTATCTCAAGAGAAATCCTCTTCTAACACACACACACACACCAGGATAGAATGACAGAATATGAAGAGACACTTAATCTCTTTTCTTACTCTGTTGAGATTTCTGAATCTTACTGTCCCAAGTCCTGCATTCTCAGTGAAACCTTCCCATAGCAGTCATTTCTCTCTTCCTCCCAAATCCTATGTCACTTGCTATCTCTAGTCTCCATTTGACAATTCTGTTTGCCTCTATTTTTTTTTAATTTACTTATTTTTTATGGATAGATAATTGCTTTACAAAACCCAAAAGGTTTTGTAAAGGTTTGTTTTCTGTCAAACCTCAACATGAATCAGCCATAGGTATACATATATCTCCTCCCTTTTGAATTTCCCTCCCATCTCGCTCCCCATCCCGCCCCTCTAGGTTGATACAGAGGCCCTGTTTGAGTTTCCTTAGCCATACAGCAAATTCCCTTTGGCTATCTATTTTACATTTGGCAGTATACGTTTCCATGTTACTCTTTCCACACATCTCACTTTATTTTTGACTTTTGTCTTTTTATGAATAGTATCTTCCTAGCCAAAGTTTAATATGTCTTGAGAGCAGGGACCATGTCTTGCATTGTGATGCCTTATACTTATTTCCATTTATCAATCTACTATTTCTGGTCTTCTGGTTGAAGGCTAGCATTCAACAGACATTTAGCATGGTGCTCCACAAGACCGAGTCCACCAATTAACCCGTAGTATTGTATGTAGTAAACCAAAAGAAAAGTCGTGAAAGAAACTGGTTCTTTTCCTAACACAGTACCTGCCTTAGGAAAACGGCTATTCTGTCGCTAAAACTCAACTGTTTCTTTTCCTCAACTTAGAACTACTTCTGCAGTAGCGGTTTCTGTAATATGTAGGTTTTTATTATGGAAAATATGTCATTTTCCTTTCTCGGAGGGTCTCTTTGAGTAGTGTGCATGTCTCATTTATGAAAGAAAGTGATATTTCCTCATACTGAGGCTAAATGCTTGGAGAATGACATAGGTGAGACTAGTAACTGTGATATAGGTAATATAATTACACTCAGTGGCTGCAAAAAAAAAGAGTGGGGGAGAGGAAGGTCAAGGGACAAAGGGAACCACAAAAGGCATTGAACGTTCCAGGAGACTAGTGAGACTTTAGGATTGATGTTTCAACCATAGCCCCTTTCTGGAAACCTAATGTATATTTTCTATTACTTATTTCTGAATTATTACATCAATTCTAAATCATTTCCAAACCTGCTTGTCACTTCCTGTTGTTTTATTGTCTGTCCTGAAATCCTGGCTGCACAGCACAGCTTTTCAAATTAAACATTTTCTACCTTCCAGTTTCATTCTCAAGCATTGTCTCAGTATTTTGAATCATCTAAACACTATCGTGCCAACAGTGAAATTTGTCTAGTTTTCTCATCACTTATAAAATGATCTTTGTACAGACTATTATTTTAACCCAGGATTGGCACACAGGAAGAAGAAATTCACAGAGTAAGAGGGAAGGGGTGAGGTTGAATCCAGGTGCTATCTTAATGCTATTTTGAGAGCTTCGAACATCTTGGTGTTACTGTCAAATTCTGTGGGTGTTGGTAAAAAGGCACCTTGGTACCACTTTGGAGGGAAGTTTGGTAAAACCTAGCAAACAAAACACATGCACGTATACCCTTTGATCCAGGAATAATTCTACTTCTAGAAATTGCAGATCAGCTCATCCTGAGGTTCCAAGGGGCAGCATTGCTGGTAGTAGCCCAAACAAATGCCTTGAAAATTCATTGTGATTGGTTTGCTACCTAAAGGATGCTTCATTCCTATACTGGTATATTATACAATCATAAATAAATGAGGTGGTTCTATATGTGGAGATATGGGAGGAGTCCAACCCATACTAAATGAAAAAAGTTGCATGCAGAAGACTGTGCAGCAAATCATCCCAAATGAATAAAAATGTATGGATGCATACTTATGAATATATATATATATTTACTTTTATTTGCTTAGTATATTTCTAGTAAAAGTCTCTAGAAATTTTGCCAGTAGTTGCCTCTGAAGGACAGGAGTAGGTAAGCCAAGAGAGACTTGTTTTTCATGTACTTTTGTAGTGTCAAAATTTGTATCATGCAGACATATTCATTTTCCATTTTAAAAACCTAGATCATTAAAATAGTTTTGTTAAAAAGAAGATTCCAGGATTAGAGACTGAGATAGTCTCCCTCTGGTTGTTTAGAAAAGGCAAAGGAGTCACTGTAGGGTAACTGTACAAGTTCTTACCCAAGTCTTCCCAGTCACTTTCTTAATACACTCGCTAGACATGTTTCATCTGAACAGAATGATCACAAAATTAGTGCTCCTCAGGAAGCAAAAACCAGACCCTTACCATGAATGTCCGGGGCATGTATAGAACAACAGATTTAAAGTAGAATGGACTATCAAAGTCCAACCAGTAAACAAAGTGGATAAATTTGAGGATTTTTTTTTAAGAGAGCCCTTGTTGTTCGGTATGGGGACTTCATTGGCCAATTTAATAAAAATAGTTGCAAAAACAAAATTTGAAATTCAAAGATGCAGATTCAACTGAATAGTCTTTTTTTTTTTTTTTTTTTTTTGAGAGGGACTGAAAGAAGGAAGGAGAGAGGGAGGGAGGAAGGTAAGAAACAGAGAGGAGAAGGGAGGGAAGGAGTGGGGAGGAGAGGAAGAAAGAGAAGAACGGCAGTAGGTTCCTGGAACTTAATACTAAATTTAAAAAGAACATTAGTTTAAATGAAAAGAAGTTGGTGGCTAGTCTGCTGGGTCTTCATTTCACTCAGTTCAGTCCAGTTCATTCATTCAATCATGTCCAACTCTTTGCAACCCCGTGAATCGCAGCACGCCAGGCCTCCCTGACCATCACCAGCTCTTGGAGTTTACTCAAACACATGTCCATCAAGTTGGTGATGCCATCCAGCCATCTCATCCTCTGTCGTCCCCTTCTCCTCCTGCCCCCAATCCCTCCCAGCATCAGGATCTTTTCCAATGAGTCAGCTCTTCACATGAGGTGGCCAAAGTACTGGAGTTTCAGCTTCAACATCAGTCCTTCCAATGAACACTCAGGACTGATCTCCTTAAGGATGGACTGGTTGGATCTCCTTGCAATCCAAGGGACTCTCAAGAGTCTTCTTCAACTCCATGGTTCAAAAGCATCAATTTTTCGGCACTCAGTTTTCTTCACAGTCCAACTCTCACATCCATACATAACCACTGGAAAAACCATAGCCTTGACCAGATGGAACTTTGTTGGCAAAGTAATGTCTCTGCTTTTAAATATGCTATCTAGGTTGGTCCTAACTTTTCTTCCAAGGAGTAAGTGTCTTTTAATTTCATGGTGGCAGTCACCATCTACAGTGATTTTGGAGCCCCAAAAAATAAAGTCTGACACTGTTTCCACTGTCTCTCCATCTATTTCCCATGAGGTGATGGGACCAGATGCCATGATCTTAGTTTTCTGAATGTTGAGCTTTATGCCAACTTTTTCACTCTCCTCTTTCACTTTCATCAAGAGGCTCTTTAGTTCCTCTTCACTTTCTGCCATAAGGGTGGTGTCATCTGCATATCTGAGGTTATTGATATTTCTCCCGGCAATCTTGACTCCAGATTGTGCTTCTTCCAGCCCAGCGTTTCTCATGATATACTCTGCGTATAAGTTAAATAAGCAGGGTGACAATATACAGCCTTGACATACTCCTTTTCCTATTTGGAACCAGTCTGTTGTTCCATTTCTAATTCTAACTGTTGCTTCCTGACCTGCATACAGGTTTCTCAAGAAGCAGGTCAGGTGGTCTGGTATTCCCATTTCTTTCAGAATTTTGCAGTTTATTGTGATCCACACAGTCAAAGGCTTTGGCGTAGTCAATAAAGCAGAAATACATGTTTTTCTGGAACTCTCTTGCTTTTCGATGATCCAGTGGATGTTGGCAATTTGATCTCTGGTTCCTCTGCCTTTTCTAAAACCAGCTTGAACATCTGGAAGTTCATGGTTCACGTATTGCTGAAGCCTGGCTTGGAGAATTTTGAGCATTACTTTACTAGTGTGTAAGATGAGTGCGATTGTGCAGTAGTTAGAGCATTCTTTGGGATTGCCTTTCTTAGGGATTGGAATGAAAACTGACATTTTCCAGTCCTGTGGCCACTGCTGAGTTTTCCAAATTTGCTGGCATATTGAGTGCATCACTTTCACAGCATTATTTTTCAGGATTTGAAATAACTCAACTGGAATTCCATCACCTCCACTAGCTTTGTTCATAGTGATACTTTCTAAGGCCCATTTGACTTCACATTCCAGGATGTCTGGCTCTAGGTGAGTGATCACGCCAGCGTGATTATCTGGGTCATGAAGATCTTTTTTGTACAGTTCTTCTGTGTATTCTTGCCACCCCTTCTTAATATCTTCTGCTTCTGCTAGGTCCATACCATTTCTGTCCTTTATCAAACCCATCTTTGCATGAAATATTCCCTTGGTATCTCTAATTTTCTTGAAGAGATCTCTAGTCTTTCCCATTCTGTTGTTTCCCTCTATTTCTTTGCATTGATCGCTGAGGAAGGCTTTCTTATCTCTCCTGGTTATTCTTTGGGACTCTGCATTCAAATGGGAATATATTTCCTTTTCTCCTTTGCTTTTCGCTTCTCTTCTTTTCACAGCTATTTGTAAGGCCTCCTCAGACAACCATTTTGCCTTTTTGCATTTCTTTTCTATGGGGATGGTCTTGATCCCTGTCTCCTGTACAATGTCACGAACCTCCATCCATAGTTCTTCGGACACTCTGTCTATCAGATCTAGTCCCTTAAATCTATTTCTCACTCCCACTGTATAGCCATAGGGGATTTGATTTAGGTCATACCTGAATGGTCTAGTGGTTTTCCTACTTTCTTCAGTTTAAGTCTGAATTTGGCACTAAGGAGTTCATGATCTGAGCCACAGTCAGCTCCCGGTCTTGTTTTCGCTGACTGTATAGAGCTTCTCCATCTTTGGCTGCAAAGAATATAATCAATCTGATTTCAGTGTTGACCATCTGGTGATGTCCATGTGTAGAGTCTTCTCTTGTGTTGTTGGAAGAGGGTGTTTGCTATGACCAGTGTGTTCTCTTGGCAAAACTCTGACAGAATGTGGTCCACTGAAGAAGGGATTGGCAAACCACTTCAGTATTCTTGCCTTGAGAACCCCATGAACAGTATGAAAGGGCAAAATGAGAGGATACTGAAAGAGGAACTCCCCAGGTCGGTAGGTGCCTAATATGCTACTGGAGATCAGTGGAGAAATAACTCCAGAAAGAATGAAGGGATGGAGCCAAAGCAAAAACAACACCCAGTTGTGGATGTGACTGGTGATAGAAGCAAAGTCTGATGCTGTAAAGAGCAATATTGCATAGGAACCTGGAATGTTAGGTCCATGAATCAAGGCAAATTGGAAGTGGTCAAACAGGAGATGGCAAGAGTGAATGTCAACATTCTAGGAATCAGCGAACTAAAATGGACTGGAATGGGTGAATTTAACTCAGATGACCATTATATCTACTACTGTGGGCAGGAATCCCTTAGAAGAAATGGAGTAGCCATCATGGCCAACAAAAGAGTCTGAAATACAGCACTTGGATGCAATCTCAAAAACGACAGAATGACCTCTGTTCGTTTCCAAGGTAAACCATTCAATATCACAGTAATCCAAGCCTATACCCCAACCAGTAACACTGAAGAAGCTGAAGTTGAATGGTTCTATGAAGACCTACAAGACCTTTTAGAATAACACCCATAAAAGATGTCCTTTTCATTATAGGGGACTGGAATGCAAAAGTAGGAAGTCAAGAAACAGCTGGAGTAATAGGCAAATTTGGCCTTGGAGTACGGAATGAAGCAGGGCAAAGGCTAATAGAGTTTTGCCAAGAGAACACACTGGTCATAGCAAACACCCTCTTTCAACAACACAAGAATCTCAGTGATAAATGTTAGCTAAAATCAAACACTCAAATGTTGAAAGCTTATTTTTCAATTGTTAATGTGAAAAGCTGGTATGCTTTTTTAAATATGTGTGCTGATAACAGGATTATATAAGCGTGCAATCAGTGTTTTAAGAAAACCAATCATAGATCTTAGGAGGACATTGTTTTTTTTTTTTTTTTGCTCCTATAGAAAGCCAGACTGGCCAGGATCCGGGCAGCCAAAAGCGGTAGTGCAAATGCTTACATGCAGAGCAAACGGAATGGCTTACTCAGTAACCAACTGCAGGTACAGTCAAGAATTTCTCTTCTTTTAATGTTCAACTTATTGGTGCAATATTGATTTAGTTCTACTTAACCATGTAATTTTATTGTGAGTAATTATGAAAATGGCTCTGAAACAACAAAAGTGTCATTTGTTAATGTAACCTCACCCTGTACCATCTTATTGGCTGTAGGCTAGAAGCTGGGATATGTCATACTGCCAGTGAGTCATGATTCTCATTCATGATCGGGCAGTATTTGGCACTATCTCATGTAAACATGGGGAAAATTCTCAACAGTTCAGATACCTAGGTTTTTTATTTCAAACTTAGGTGTGTTCCTTAAAGTTCATTTGGGTGTCGATGGAAGGGGTGATGTGATATCTCGTTTTACAGTAAGTCCCCTACATACCAACAAGCTCCAAACTGAGAATGCGTTCATAAGGCCAATGTGTTCATAAGTCCAACAGAGTTAGCCTGGATACCCAACTAACACAATCACCTATATAGTACTGTACTTTAATAGCTTTATAATCCTTTTCACACAAATAGTAAAAAACAAACACAAAAAATAAAGAAAACATTTTTAATCTGACAGTATAGCTAGCACCTTGAAAAGGTATACTGTACTATATAGTACAGAACCACAGCCGCACGCAGGGACTGCATTGAGTGAATAGGCAAGAGTTACTGACTGGAGGAGGGAGAGGCATGGGAGATGGTAGAGCTAAAGACTCGTCAGTGATAGGAGTGGGAAGGCAAGCCGCAATTTCACTCACACCTGGATTTGATGGCACAAGTTCTGGTTCCTTGCTGGAACCAGATGTACATTTGCATCTTTGAAAGCTCACAACTTGAAGGTTTGTATGTAAGGGACTTACTGTACTTCTTATTGAGGAAGGAACATCATTCAGTGTTATAAAAGTCACATAGTATGAAATGTAATTTGAGAAACTTAATTGTCACCTTAAAACTTTCTTTTAATATTTAGGATCCCAATCATCTTTACTTATTACATAATAGCTTTTGTGTAGGTGAGCATGATGTGGTTTCAGGATTATCTAAGTACTAGGTTAAAAATTATTATCCAAAAATAATGGCTCTCAGACTTTCAAAGGTAACTGGGAGATGAATGAGTAAAAGAGAATTATATTTTCAATTCAGGGAGGCAAGTCTAAAAGCTGAGACCACTAATTTGATGAAAATGTAAGTGATGATTATCAAACTCAAAAGGAACTCTATATTTGATCCTTTTCAGTTAAAAAAAAGAAAGTAAAAATAAAATACTGCCATTTAATCTCAGAAAATAGGCCAGATCTCTCAGTAGAAATATGTAGCTGAGATTCTCATTGTTTGCAAATAAAATAGAAAGCCCTTCTGTCTTCTCTCTCTTAACAGTCCTCCGAGGATGAGCAGGCCTTTGTTAGCAAATCTGGCTCCAGCTTTGAAACCCAGCACCACCACCTGCTTCACTGCCTAGAAAAAACCACGGTAAGGAAAAGGCAGGACTGCCTGCCCCTGCAACTCAGACAGTAATCCCATTGGTTTCTGTGAATATTTAAGGTTTCCAAGTGTGATTTCACTGTCTGCATTACGGCAAAACATACCAAGCTCCCCTCCCAAAAAAAATCCACAATAATTGAAATTATTTTGAAAGGCTCTAGTGACATTTCAACATAGAAAGTATTTTATAGACTTATTTAAAATGTTATTAACTTTAGGGGTGATCTTAACTTTGGGCTAAAATATCAGTTGAATGTAGATAGAAAGTTGTGTTCCAATAGCTAACTGCAAGTTCTATAAAATATCTTTTCCTGCTTCTTAAAATGCTGATTAAACAGAAAAAAATAATGAAGTTTAAGTGTTCCTGACATCTGGGAAAAGGGAATAGCAATAACAAAATAGAGAATAAATGAAAATAAGTGTTTCTTTCATTCACAGGTATAATGAACAGAGATAGACAATAAAAACTATCTATTCTCTTAAGAAAAATGACACATTTAATTACTGGTACACCCCTAGGGCCTGAGGATTGAGTCTGCATTTCTTCCCTTATAAGCTCCCAGTTGGACCTCCTCTTTAACAAAGGCATCTGTTCCTTAGATAGGTTGTCAAAAGGGATCACAGTCTGTGACCACAGAGCAGAATAAAATTTTCACTGTATTTGAATCAAGTCTGCTTGTCCACTCACCAGAGACACATATTTGTAGTCAGTTCTGACATATTGTTCATCCATTTATTCATTTATCTATATAGTATTTCAACCAATATGTATTTCTTGCCTGTAATGTATCAGACAGTCAACCAGACCCAAGATACACCATGAAGTCAGGTATGACCTCTGGCCTACTTGAGCCTCCAGGTTTGGGACAAAATATGGATGTTACTGGAGAAGGACAATAAGCAGGGAAAAAACAATGAGGCCCCAGTGGACTAGGGGTGAAGAAGGTGCAGCCAGAGGGTACAGGATCAGGCAAGGCTTCCTGGAGAAAATTGAGTTGAGACCCATAGGACGATTATGAGTTAGTTAAGCAAAGAGATGAAGGGGCTAAAAGTAGGTGTAAGTACCTGGAGAAGACTGGAACTTGGCCTCAGAGGAAGGAAAGGAAATTGAGGGTTGTCAGAAAGAAAGAGGGTACTGTGGCACAAGTATTATCAAGTCCAAGCTCACTCTATTCACTACATGACAGTCCTATAAATTGGAGACGAGGTGTTGAGGCAAGAAATAACAACTTTATTCAGAAAGTCGGCAGACCAAGAAGATGGCCAACTAATGTCTCAAAATAACCATCTTACCAAAGTCTGAACGCCAGGTTCTCCTATAGGACAGAGAGGAGGGACGTGAGGAAGTAAAATAAAAAGGCTATTAATCTTGCATACATCTGGAATGCTCGGCTTCGGGGAGGGGATATATTAATTTCTCCCTGCCTGTACCAGATGGACAGGGTCAGGATGTCTCCCTCAACAAAAGCACACTGGTTTAATATTCACGCAGAAGGGCAGGGTTCCCCAAGTCAGGCCGCTATGTATAGACAGTATCCTTTCAGTACACAAAAGCAACAGGGAGCAAAAGGTTCAATAAGCAGATCCAACATAGAGTCAGATTTTGTCCTTTCCTGTAACACAAAGGAGGAACAGAGAAAGTCAGTGGGCAGATGACCTTGGGTTTTGGAGGCACATAAAGAATTTTGATCTTTATCTCACAGTAAAGGGAAAAATATTTGAAGGTTTTAAACAAGTGGTTACTGATTATATTAGTATCTTAAATAAGGTTCTATATTAGGATAACTTTGAAAGTTAAATGACTACACTAATCAAATGTATTTATCCCTACCATTTTTTTCTTTTTATTTTCATTTTTTGACTATTTTACCTTTTGTGAAAGTGTTAGTTGCTCAGTCACATCCAACACTTTGTGACCCCATGAACTTGCATTGCAGTCAGTTTCTTTACCATCACAGCCACGAGGGAAGCTTTTTAGGGTGATTTTAATCATAAATTATGTAACACTAAATTATTATTAACACTAAACTGAGTTACTATTATAGTTTAAATGGAGCTACCTACTCCAGAATATGTGATAATCTGTCACAAAATGGCTTCTTCCCTGCCAATCACTGATTAGATAAATTAGGATGTCATGCCTTATAACTTGTATATTGTGTGTGAAATGTGCATGTAAGAGAAGACAACAGATTGTGACTCCTTTGTAAGCAATAGTTTTTTCTATAAAAATTAATATTTAACATGAAATTCTGTCTTAGATGATCATATTATCCTCTGGACTTTAAATAGAATCTTAAATTTCATTTACTGCAAAATGCTTATCTTAGCAAAGAAATGGCAAAATGAATAACTAAAGCAATCTATTTCCTATTAGCCAGCAATTTCCTTCCATTGTTTTACTAATATTTTTGGATGAGAGATGGTTAAGTGAAATTTGGCATGAGCAAAGCCTTCCATTATAAGACTATTCCCACACACACACAAAAAAATAATAGTAGTTGAAAACATTCTTAGTAGTTCAAACCAAAAATGTTTTCTCTTTTATTTCTGAGGTAAAAGTCTTCCATACGCAGTTTATGAGCCAATTCTTTATTAAATATTTTAAAATTAAATTTTACACTGTGTTTCTGTATGATGTGCTATGTGAAATGATGTCCACCACTGTCGACTTCTGGGTTATAAGATCAAAGGTACAGATCATGGGTCCAACCAGTAATATATTACAAAGATAAGAATGGAGACCTCAGAAGTTCAGTGTTAACCACTTCTAGGTCAAATATAAAGTAATATATTTTGATAAATATATGTTACTTATTTAATAAGTCATTTTTCTATACACTGGGAATTTTAGAGCAGCATCTAAAGAAATGGGAAATATCTTAGTTATCTCATTTTTCTGATTAAAAAATATTTTCAATCCCATGTGAAAATATTTGCTAATATATAACAGACAATCTAACTTGGAACATTCTATTAAAATAGTCTCTTTATCATAACTCCAGTCTGTCAATTTGTTTAAAAAATAACATACATGTAAATTTGCACATTCCCTATGGGTATTATCTATACTCATTTTTGAGGGTTTTAATATTTAGTTTATAACTTCCAGATTGTATGTTTAAATTAATAAATGATATTTCAAATAAAGTTAGTCTATAATGGATGCTAAATCAGCCTGTGTATATCAATCTCAGATTCTAACTGGAGAGATATTATTTTCATACAAACGACAACAAGAAAATTTGCTATTCTAATTATTATGAAAATGGTATTTTCTTTACCCATTCTAAATGTACTGTGGGCATATTTGAGTTCTAAAAAAAAAAAAAGCTATTCAAATCTTTTTTTTTTTAAGGTAAAATGTGATAATATTGTAAGTCAACTATACTTCACTAAAAATAATAAAGAAATTTTTTTAAAGTTAAACTGTGTTTCTGTGCTTTCTCCACATTTCTTCCCACTACGAAATAGAATCACGAATTTGTGGATGAACAAGTCTTTGAAGAAAGCTGCATGGAAGTTGCAACAGTTAATCGTCCTTCAAGTCACAGTCCCTCTCTTTCTTCACAACAAGGAGTCACCAGCACTTGCTGTTCAAGACGACACAAAAAAACCTTTCGCATTCCAAACGCCAACGTATCTGGAAGCCACCGAGGGAGCGTGCAAGAACTCAGCACGATTCAGATTAGATGTGTGGAGAGAACCCCACTATCTAACAGGTACCTGAGATTAACTTGTGTGCGTCCACACACCTGTGCTATTTTTCAGAGCACAGCTGCACCGGCTGTCATGTTGCTACCTCTATGGCATCTAAATCCTAGCTCCTTGGGTTTAGAATGAGACAAAACTGATCTGAAACAAGTAGGAAAATCGAGCTACTGTAATATTCATGAAGAGGCAAAGGTAGTAGCTAAATCAGTACTAAAAGAATAGAAAGAAGATAAGAAGGTCAGGCATTCACAAATATATTTCTACCTCTTCAACCTCACAACTTTTTCTTAAGCAGATACCTCTCCACTTGGGAGTCCCCTAAGTAAACATGAATGACCTGAAATTATAGTCAACACAACCACAAGTGACAAATTAACACTGATATGATTGAAAGGTATTCAATACACGCCAAAATATATCAACATAGTCGTTGTCACAGTGAAAAATAAAACTATGCCAGAAGGATATTTTGAATCAGTATACAGTTTTGATCGTGAAGGTATTTTGGGCCTCAACAAACACAAAAACCAATCCAATACCAAAAACAAAGGTAAGTGAACCGTTCAAATTGTTTACCTCTGGTGAGTTTATGGACAATTTAAGGTAATTTTTCTATTGGCATTTTCCCATTGCTTCTCTTTATGTGCCACTTGTTTTGACCATAATCATGCATGTGTAATAATAAGTAGTACATTTCAACCAGGTAAATCGTTAAAAATATTGATTTCTGCCCAAATGATTTTCCTTTGCTCTTCAAATTAAAAAGCTTACCTTTTCAGATTAACAAACCATTAATTCAGTCCAACTTCTTTGTTGACATCCAATCATCTTTGGAAAGTCTAGACGAGCTTCTGAATTCAGGCTCTGTCGATTTTATGTAATCAGATGTTTCTGGAATCAGAATGTTAAATATTGGAGCAATGAAGATTTCTGTCTCTAAGATAGTCTACCTGTATGTTGCTTTACATTTATTCCAAAACAAGGTAGGAAATGGAGAAGTGTTCAGAAAAAAAAAAAAATCTTGGGCCACAAAGATCTTAATTAAGTTTCCTATGAAAAAGAATAGTTTAAAGCTCCTATGTCTACACTCCTTATCCCTTTTCCTCCCTCCCCCTCACACAGAGTATATATAACTCATGCAAGAATAACACTGGGGGAAACTTTTAAGTATTGATAATGACTAACTTGAATTCTTAACGTTTACTGTCACTAAGTTGAGAGCTTTAAGAGCATCCTGTATCCCAAAGAGACAAGATAGTAAAATGATTCTGTGGTCAAAAGAATTAAGATATATCCACAGGGTATCTCCCCTTCATTGTTATTGTTTTTTAATCGCTATGTCATGTCCAACTCTTTTGCAACCCCACAGACTATAGCCCACTAGGTTCCTCTGTCCATGGGATTTTCCAAGCAGGAATACTGGGGTGGGTTGCCATTTCCTTCTCCAGAGGATCTTCCCAATCCAGGGATCAAACCCACATCTCCTGCATTGGCAGGAGGATTCTTCACCACTAGTGCCACCTGGGAAGCCCATCCCTTTCATTATGGTATCTCAGACCTCTCAGAGATCCTATCTTAAAGAAAACTCTTTTACTTTGCTCAGCCTAGGCTTTTCTGAAACTCCTCTGATCCTCTTACTCATCTGATCCTCTTTTTTGCATTCTCAAAGCAGGAAACACTGAGAAACACTAACTGAACCACACTGAGCTGGCTGTTAGACATTTATTTGATGTTAACGCCCTAATGTTCACGTTAATTTACCTTAAGCTTTGGTGTTTCATTTTTCTTAGTCATGGTGATTGTTTTTAACCTTTTAAAATGTTATGATAAACCTGAAACCATGTATTCTTTAGTTATAAGAAAAAAAAATTTAAGTAAACAACCTTCTTTCTTAAATCTTTTCTTCCTCATCAGCCGATCCAGTTTAAATGCCAAAATGGAAGAGTGCGTTAAACTAAACTGTGAACAACCTTATGTGACTACGGCAATAATAAGCATCCCCACACCTCCAGTCACCACCCCCGAAGGAGATGACAGGCCAGAGTCTCCCGAGTACTCAGGAGGCAATATCGTCAGAGTGTCTGCTCTGTAAGACAATTGGAATCAGGTTCAAGAAAATTTGAGCCCTGGCTGTGGAAACAGTCCCAGTGTGGAAGAAAGAAGAAATAATAAACACTCTGCAGATTAAAATGACAAAGCAAGGAGGTTGATAATGAAACAAACACAAAGCTTCCACACTTGTGGATGGAAATAAAACCACCAAATGGCATTTCTGGACAGTTTGACCTGTTATACAGAGAAATAAAATAGTCTGTGGCCCTTTGACTTTGTGAATGAGCACAAATGAAATGCCGCCTATTGATGCTTCTTATGACCAGAACTCTTTTTTAATAAAATAAATCTTTGAACATAATGTTCCAGTTGAATGCAAAACAAAAAATATGGAAAACATTTTGATAAAAATTTTTCCTGTTAAAACCATGAACATTGGCGATGATGAAGATGATTACACATTGAAAAAACACAAACACACAACACATTTGTATTGACTGAAGGAAACCATCATAATGCATGCTAGAGTTCTTTGGAGCCGTTTTCTCAGTTTCCTTATGTTGTCTTCAGAATAGGCATGATAAACTATACTAGTAGAAAGAGGGAATTTCTGTGCACTTACAACAAGCTGATTGTTCATGTTCCATGGTGGGCTGTGCAAATAAACTCCTTTTAGAACTGCAGTATTTCTCATGGGGATGCTCACTAGTACATCTAAAGTGTTCAGATAGTTCAGTATCAATCATTGTTTTACCTTGCACCTAGATACTGTTACAACTGCAATAATTAATTGTACACTTGTTGTATCAGGAATCAGGATATTTTTGTTGTTGTATTTCCAGATCTTCATAGATACATTAAGAGCCACATTCCATAGAAAAACTTCTGGTGTGGCCAGGTTTTAGATAACCTTTTAATCCAAAACCCTTGTGCCATAAACGTTTTTCGGTAATATTGTTTGGTCCACTGTATTCCTGTGACAGTGAATTATTTGTTCCTGTATTTCTATAGCATCTTTCTAATGGGTTTATCATCATCAACTAGACTAACATTTTGTAATTCAAAGGAATTTCCTACTTTTGTATTCCCCAACAAATTATCTTGTCAGCAGATTACCATCATTCTCTATCCGTTTGTCAAAAATTAGGGAAAAAAAGGAGTTGACATCTGTGAATTATCTCTGACTTTTTGCTGTTATGGAAAAGCCCAGATACTGGATATATCATTGTATGTTTCATGAAACGAATTAGCTGGGACTAATATCACAGAACCAGTGATCCCAGAATCTCACATGATGTATTATTTATTTTGCTTTAGATCTCAAATACGTTTTGAGAATAACTAATGTGAATTGAAATGCAGAGATAAACTGGAGTGCTTTATGTAGCAGTATTTGATGAAAGCACGCTTTCTATGCCATTGAGGAAGGCAGCACAGATTTGTCTCAGAAAGTTTCCTGTTTATTGCAAGGAGCAATTTTTCTCCTCTAAATCAGGAGGACAGGATTTTGATGATGCAAAATTGATCTCTATGTACATTTAAGTGAAAAGTCTTGATATCTTTTCACCTTTAAAATATATCAGCAGACATGTCTGCACGTGACAATGTAAAAAAGTTTTATGTCCAATGAAAAGTTTTGTTTATTCCAAACCACCACTGTAAGGAATAAAGTTTAGCTTCAATACATGGAAAGAGTAAATAATTATCCCTCTACTATAGAGATTTTAAAATGCTTAACCATAATTTATCATGAAAAGGAATTAATCCAACCATTTTCAAGTAAAGCCAGAAATTCTTGCTTCCCATTTCTAGACTAGCTTCTAGAACAAAGCTGTGCACACAGTAGATTTATAAACACTTGCTGAGTGAAAGTCAGATAAACTCTACTATCTCTAGGGAAAAACTGGCTTTATACCTAGTATGTCTTTTTAAAAGTCACTAATCTTCCTGAAGTGTGAATATTAACAATTATATTAACACCTGCCTCATGTCACTTTATGCTTCTAGAGCAAATATATAGTGAAACTTCTTTGATGGCATTTGTTGAAAAACTTTTTAAAAAGTAGGTTAAACAAAACACAATCAGGAATACTTAGGTCTTTATTCCCAATAAAAAGTTCTATTTTCATGGTCTTAATATTACATTTAAAAATGCAGTTAGATTATTTCCGTTGACAATTCTGCCTCCTTTTCAAGTTATCATTTATCCAAAACTATTAATTTCTTTAGACTTTTGGAAAAGAAAAAAAAACTTTTTGGTGTTTTAGGTGATTTAAAAATATACTGTGTTGGTGGTGAATGACTATTGCTGACTGTGTTAAGTGCATCTGTATTGTAAGTGAAATGTAATTATTTCTGTGTACCATATGGAGTAACCAAGGTCATTGTTTTTGACAATTTTGTTTGAAATTCATATATCTTATTTCAAGGATAGCATAATATCTGCATTATGCTGGAAAAAAATAGACCTTTGGAGAATACTCAAATAAAACATGTGCATGCTCGAACAGGACAACATGGTTGACTGTTGCCCTTTTTTTTTTAAGACTTCCTTCCTTTCCAAAATCTACTATGTACTATACTGTTCATACAAATTTTGGGAAAGCTATAACGTGGACAAACTCAAAGAACCCATCGATTGTGAGTGAAACAAATCTACTCTAAATGATGGAGCTAATAATTTTCTGCCAGCATTGGGAATTTCGGCAGAGGCTTCAATAGAAAAGTTACTATCATTTAAAGATAAAAGAGTGCCACTGTTTTAAATGGTCATTTTTGGAAATATATTGGCAATTACACGTCCATAGCTGGAGAAGGGAATGGCAACCCACTCCAGGATTCTTGCCTAGAGAATTCCACGGACTGAGGAGCCTGGTGAACTACAGTCCATGAGATCACAAAGAGTCAGACACAACTGAACGACTCTCTCTCTCTCTCTCACACACACACACTCACACTTCTACATAGCTACTAGCTATGATAATATAAGTGTATTGCAAGGTTTTACTAGTTATTTAGAAAAAAGATAGTAGGGTTGAAATCAGTTGATATTTTGTATAGGATATTTTCAAGTAGAATGCTTTCTTCAGTGTGTGACCCACAGTTATTAGTCTGTACCCTAAATGCCACTTGCCTCTTAGTGTGGACCAGAGAGAAGACTGATGCCTGAACTTTATGTACTTCTTGATCATCACTGCCTGAGTTAAGCAAAGAGAAGCTCTGGGGTAATAACTTTGGTCAGAACCCAATTAGATTTTTTTTTCCAAATATTCATTTTATTTATTTGGCTGCCCCAGCTCTCAATTATGGTACCAGGGATCTCTGGCTTCATTCTTGCATGTGGAATCTTAATTTGCAGCGTACAAACTGTTAGCTTCAGTAGGTGGGATCTAGTTCCCTGACAGAACATCAAACCCCAAGCCCCTGCATTGGGAGCCTAGGATCTTAGCCACTAGACTACAAAGATCCTTAGTCAGACTCTTTTCTATCTATGGAAAGAGGTGATTTATTTGTATAGTTATATGTGCATGTGTTTGTGTATTTATTTATATTTCTAGATATACATACAGATTGTTTATTCTTCCTTTAAAAATACACATATACCAATGGTTTCGCTTCCACAGGGGACCAAAAGCAAAAAAATGTTAAGAGATTATTAGAAGGACAAAGAGTAAATCATCGAGTACCCAGAGAGCAACTAGTGATTCTCTTGGTGGATAATCTCCATTTTTCTCTTCTTATTTTCCTTTACACCCCTTGATTTACTGAGATGCTAATCTTTCATTAAAAAGATATAACATGCCTCCCTATTCCTTCAACTTAGTTACAGAGTTTGCCTGGAAACAGCCTCCAGGGAGTTATATCAATGTCAGTCAACCACATTGCTTAAAAGAATAAAAAAGGTTCTTGATTGATGCCTCTTGAATTTTACAAGAAAGGCAACTCCTCTTCCCTAGCATGTTATTAAAATGTTTGTTTGATTAACTCATGTGTTCAAGAATGGTTGTTGGTCAGCACTATGTAAACTTCATCAGAACTGTCAACACAATCATGTAGGCACACTATAATTAAAAAAAAAAAAAATAAGAGTTTAAATTATCCACTGAAGGTGGCTGTGTTTAGGGTGGTAAAACAGTTTCCAAAAAGCAAGATTTTATACTTAAAAGGAATTTTGACTTTTGGATACCACATTTGCTTAAGACAATTATAAAATATATGTTGCGTCCTATTCTTTGCAACCCCACAGACTGCAGCCTGCCAGGCTCCTCTGTCCATGGAATTCTCCAGGCAAGTATACTAGAGTGAGTAGCCTATCCCTCTTCCAGTGGATATCCTGGCCCAGGAATCGAACCAGGGTCTCCTGCACTGCAGACAGATTCTTCACCAGCTGAGTTATCAGGGAACACCCCTCCTATTCCAGAGGATCTTCCCAATCCAGGAATTGAACCCACATCTTTTTGCGTCTCCTACATTGGCAAGTGAATTCTTTACCACTGCACCATCTTGGAAGCCCTATAAGATATATCAGTTCAGTTCAGTTCAGTTGCTCAGTCGTGTCTGATTCTTTGCAACCCCATGGACTACAGCATGCCAGGTTTCCCTGTCCTTCACCAACTCCTGGAGCTTGCTCAAAATCATGTCCATCAAGTCGGTGATGCCATCCAACCATCTCATCCTCTGTCATCCCCTTCTCCTCCTGCCTTCAATCTTTCCCAGCATCAGGGTCTTTTCCAAAGAGTCAGTTCTTCTCATCAGGTGGCCAAAGTCTTGGAGTTTCAGCTTCAGCACCCGTCCTTCCAATATATAAGATATATATGTAAGCCATATATACATATATATGCATACATATATGAGAATATATATATATATAGGAGGAGAAGGCCCAAGTTCTACTCCTGGGTCAGGAAGATTCCCTGAAGAAAGGAATGGCTCCCCACTCCAGTATTCTTGCCTGGAGAATCCCATGGACAGAGAAGCCTGGTGGTCTACAGTCCATGGGGTCACAAAGAGTAGGGCACAACTGAGTGATTTTCACTCCACTTATAATATTATATTATATAGATAGATAGATAGTGAAATACCTTTAGTGAAAATATTAGATCCATATTGTACCTTCTAATCCTGTGTTCTTTACTGCCTGCCATATCTTTTCCCTTCTTTCTCTTCAAGCACTAATCATTCTTTAACTAGATTATTCTCCCTCTTCCCCTAATCACTTTCTTTGCTGGGTTTTCTATGAGAATCCACTATGTAAGTACTATCCATTCTGTTTATCACTCAAGTTATTGGGTACACAGGATGGACTACACATTTTGATAGATGCTGGAGAAATAATGATTAGGAATCCAAACCAAATAAGTATTCTCCTTCCTGCCACATTGACAGTCATTTTCCTACTTAACCTCCTGACAATATCTCTTCAACAGAGTTTACATCAGATAGTATTCGTTGAAGTATTTTCTAAAATCTTCCCATCACATTATTAAAATCCTTGTTCTGTAGGCCATGGTCCTCTTTCTATGGGGGGAAGGAGGAGCAGAAAAAGAGCACATGTGTATTTCTGAAGAAAGACAAGGCCAAGCAAACAGAAAAGGAGGCAAAACTTCAGCTTTATGTTTTGAGCATTGTAAAAACACAGCCTTTTCCAAGTTTACACTCTGCTCTTCCTTCCATAGTTTCAAAAGATGAGATGAAAACTATTAAATGATATGTAATTTTTAATTAAATCATGGAGTTCTATTTTGCAGAAATATTGAGGCAGCTACCTCTTCGAGTAAAACAGAATTTATTTTTAAAATGGGGGGTAGGAGGAAGCCTCATTATATCCCTGCTGTAATGGCTGCAATGTCATTATCAAAGAGGAGCAATGTTTCCTTCCACTTTCTCTGATCTAAATTTTTTCTTATCTTGCAAAATGTGCTATGAATAACTATTCCTGATTGACTATTGGCAAATTAAAATAAAAATGAAACCTAGCTGGGAAATACAGTACTGCCCAAGTTGACAAAGATTTTCTAACAATACCATAGCAGCACAGCAAACACACTGAGTTAATTTTCCAGGAACAAAGAGAATTATGTGTTGGAGAATGCATCATCTCTCACTCGTTCCCCTTCTTGAACAAGGCCTGCCAACATTTTCAAGGTTGTTGATCAGAACTGTAGTTACATGTGCAGCAACTAATTGGCCCATAGTCTGAATCCTAAAGGCTTATAATAACACAACAGCAACATTTTGGAATTAAGGTCAAACCCACAATTCCCACCCTTCATTATCTTTTGCAGCTTCTTCAAATTCCTGCAGGCAAAACTTCTGGAGGATGACAATGAAATGCCTATTGGCATTTAGTTCCACATGCAAAATAAGGCACTGAAAGATTCACTCAGATAGGCAAAGTAATGGCATAATTCAGTATTCCAAGTGAATATAATACAATTAAAATATTCTTGGATTTTCCATCTTCACAAAGGATTCCAAAATTTTTCTGTAGGTAGTTGATAGCTTTTATTTTGTCCAAATAAAATAGAAAGCTTCAACAAAGGTGTAAACATGGGCATTTGATTTATATGGAACTGTAGAAAATTTAATGTACCTTTTAAAATGGTACTTGGGATATAACTGCTTGTCATAAAACTTCTTTGAGTTTCATCGTTTGCGTGTTTTATGTTCCAAAATAACAGTGGCCTATTAATAATCTCTTTACCTTCCACCTCAATCTTTCCTTCCCTCTTTCTCAAAAGGTGAATGTGTTATTTCTTGGAAGTATTAATATTGTGTCCAAAACTTCCTTTACATGAAAAATTAAAGTGCAATATGATTTAAAAGAAATGTATAGAAAAATTAATATTATATATGGTTGTCATTTTCAAATCCTACCATGATAAATTATAAAAATTTGCTTCAATGAAATAGTAAAACTTCTCCAAATTGTCTTATAGAAGGAGAGAAATTTTCATTTCTGTCTTTTTCCAAAGTAGGAATACACAGTAGATAACGTCTGATATAAAAATCAAGCTATATTTTGAACAGGAGACATATATAATATCAGACAGCTCTGCTAGTATCTGAAACAAAATGCATTTATTCATCCAAGTGTGCAGGAGCCAACTAATGAGAAACTAAGAAAGAAATGAGGCTATGAGTGACTGGAGGAGCCTGAAACTATACGGGGTTTGGAAGATACAGAGTTTGAAGAAGCTGAGGAACTCAAAATCGTGTCAATTCCTTTTACTGTCTTACCTAGAATTCAGGTCATTGGCAAAGATTCTGGGAATTTAGTTCAATCACACTGCAACTGTTTACTATGAGATATAGAGGATCAATTTTGTATGATTATCTGAAATTAATATCAGGTATTTCACCCACCGTCTATAGCCTCAAGTTGTAATAAGTATCTCAACAGAAATTTAGAATGAATGCTAAAATGATTATAATAAACTCAATTTAGGAGAATAATGTTAAGGCAGTAAGTCAAAAAAAGTGAGATTATAAATGCTTCAGTTTTTGGTGTCTGAGTATGTCTGATTCTGACTAAATGTGTTTCTATAATAATCCCTGAATGTAGTCAACATTTAAACATAAATGAACTTTAGCATGACTATCGTTCATTTTTAATTAGCTATATTTCCCTTCTCTATTCCTTCTCATAATGGAGTAAAATACATTTAATGACCATGATACTTTTAGAACACAACCTCAACAGTTTTTCACAATATAAGAGAAAGTCAGAGGACCAGCAGACATGGATTTGATCTCTGCTTTGGGAAGTTCCGCCCAAGAAAGACATAGCAACGGACTCCAGTGTTCTTGTCTGGGAAATCCCAGGACAGAGAAGCCTGGCAGGCTATACTCCATGGGGTCGCAAAGGGTCAGACACGACTTAGCAACTAAACAACAACAAAGAGAAAGTCGAACAAGTAAGTTCCCTTGAGCATCAAGTGCATTTATCATAATAGAAACATGTAAAGCAATATAAAATATTACTATGAAAATATAAGTTCTTAGGACATTTCTTGTATATACATTTCTATTTTTAACCACAGATTACTATAGAATTTATGTAATGTAGTTTCCTTATGAAGTCTTTTCTGTCTCAGATAAAACTCAGGAGACAAAATGTGGCAGGGAGAAGACTGAAAAACATGCACAAATACACTAACCCTTATGGCAGGAAGTGAAGAAGAACTAAAGAGCCTCTTGATGAAAGTGAAAGAGAAGAGTGAAAAAGTTGGCTTAAAGCTCAACATTCAGAAAACTAAGATCATGGCATCCAGTCCCATCACTTCATGGCAAATAGATGGGGAAAGAGAGGAAACAGTGGCTGACTTTATTTTGGGGGTCTCCAAAATCACTGCAGATGGTGCTTGCAGCCATGAAATTAAAAGACACTTACTCCTTGGAAGGAAAGTTATGACCAACCTAGACAGCATATTAAAAAGCAGAGACATTAGTCAGTGAAAGTCCATCTAGTCAAGGCTATGGTTTTTCCAGTGGTCATGTATGGATGTGAGAGTTGGACCATAAAGAAAGCTGAGCACAGAAGAATTGATGCTTTTGAACTGTGGTGTTGGAGAAGACCCTTGAGAGTCCCTTGGACAGCAAGGAGATCTAACCAGTCCATCCTAAAGAAAATCAGTCCTGAATATTCATTGGAAGGGCTGATGTTGAAGCTGAAACTCCAATACTTTGGCCACCTGATGTGAAGAGCTGACTCATTTGAAAAGACCCTGGTGCTGGGAAAGATTGAAGGTGGGAGGAGAAGGGGATGACAGAGGATGAGATGGTTGGATGGCATCACCAACTAAGTGGATATGAATTTTTGATAAACTCCGGGAGTTGGACAGGGAGGCCTGGCTTCCTGCAGTTCATGGGGTCGCAAAGAGTCGGACACGACTGAGCGACTGAACTGAACTGAACGCACACACACAGAGGCGGAATGCGGAGTTCCATTCATTTTATTGCCTGATATGTTTTAATGAAATGTGAAAGGAAAGTTTTTCTTGCCAGTAGTCATATCTTCGGGCGCTGTGTGTGTGTGTGTGTGTTTTATCTTTGTTGATTGTAGAAATTATAATGTGTTAATGTCCAGGCTTTTTAAATGAATCTTCTTGAAAAGAACCATCACAGTTAACATTCTTAGGATTACCATACAAGATTGTCTTTTTTCTAAACTTCAAAGCTTAGAATGCCTGAAACTGCAGGTTAGCTGGAACAGGACAAAAATAAAATAGCAACAATTTTTAGTATACACATGTATAGGAGAAACTCATTGCTTATTAACTTGCAAATGTATTGAGAATCTGTCTCTTTTAGGATACTGGGAGGGGTTGGAGGCAGGAAAAGAAGGGGATGACAGAGGATGAGATGGCTGGATGGCATCACCGGATTTGATGAACTTGAGTTTGAGTAAACGCCGGGAGTTGGTAATGGACAGGGAGGCCTGGCATTCTGCAATTCATGGGGTTGCAAAGAGTCAGACACGACTGAGCAACTGAACTGAACTGAACTGAAAGTAAAGCAATAGATAGGTTTCCAAAATTTTTAATTCATTTCTTGGCTAAATTTGTTTTCAATTTTAAAGTAATTTTATCTGATATCAAAGTTGTGAAAACCAAGCTATCCCTCTATTGTATTACCATGAAGTTAAAAAGGACACTAAGAACTTCAAATCCTTGCTTACAAAATGTATCTATGAACTTCTGCCCTATTCTTCCTACTTTTCAAGGGACTAAACCACTTTATTTGGGCTTTATAATTTATAAGGTTCACAGAGGTATACACATGCCCACATTCTCCAGTCCATGTTAGTCATTGTATATGACACTATTGTGGAGAACTGGGGACACCCCAGAGGATGGAAGCAAAGTCCCCTTAGCTCAAAGGGCACATTAAATGCATCCTGAATATTAAACAGTGAAGATGCGACTCAAGAAAGTTGTTTTCAGCTCCTTTAATTGATAGTATAATGCAGCTTAAAACTGTGTAAATTTCAAGAGATTTTTCTAAAAAGGAAGTGGATTTTTTTGAAAGGGATGATTCTTGCAATAAACTCCAGCTATGACAAAAACAGTTCTGCAGAAGGACATAATGGCTCTCAGGCTATGCAGGTATCCATTGTATTCATTCCTTTTCTTTGTGAGCACATCTTATGTTCCATGCAGTGTGTTAGGAGCTGGGATAAATCAGTAATAAGATCCTACCCTTGTTGGCATTGTAAGGGAGGAAAAATCATTTTCTCTCTACCCTTGTGAATTCTTGGCTCCGATCCTTTGATACAAAACACAGATTAACAAGACAAGAAAAATCAAAGAAAAATAAAGAAGTTTATTAACATGTATGTTGTTTTTATCTTTTTGTTCAGTCACTAAGTCGTGTCCAATCTTTGCGACCCCGTGGACTGAAGCATGCCAGTCTCCTCTGTCCATGGAATTCTCCAAGCAAAAATACTGGAGTGGGTTGCCATGTCCTTTTCCAGGAGATCTTCTTGATCCAGGGATCGATCTGTGTCTCCTAGGGCTGCTGCATTGCAGGCAGATTCTTTACCCCTGAGCCACCAGGGAAGCTCTGAGATCTCTTAGGGGAGAGTAAATGATTTTTAGAAAAGGTAATTGGGCCCTTAGAAGAACAGATAGAAAGTGTAATTGTTTATGGCAAGTGTGTTTGGGTGTGGTGTTAACCGCTAGTCTCCTCTCCTGTAGCAACAGTGAGTCCACCCTGGTTGACAAAATGCCTGGGGAGGAAAGTTGATGACCATGGAGTTGCTTTTGGAGCTCTGTCTTTAGGCAGATGAGGTCAGTTCAGAGGACATCTCTCCCTGCCTTTACTGTTTTTCAAGTGCCTACGAAAAGTTCCCAAACTCGCTTAGTCATGCTGCACTACACGAGACCCCATGGACTGTAGCCCACCAGGCTCCTCTGTCTATGGACTTCTCCAGGCAAGAATACTGGAATGGGTTGTCGTTCCCTTCTCCAAAGGATCTTCCAGATCCAGGGATTGAACCCAGGTCTCCTGCATTGCAGGCAGAGTCTTTACTGCCTAAGTCATGGCGGAAGCCCAATCAATATACCATAGCAGCATATTTTGGAGTGGCAACTCCTAAAACTTGTATAGTCATATTTTGGGGTGGTATGCTCTGCTTCTTTTCAGTATTTATCATCTACTTGAATTAAATCCAACAAATGTAGAAATACAATTAAGAGCCTAAGTTCATAGTGACATACATTTTAGGATAAAAGTATAAAGTGTTCATCATGCATCCACGCTAAGTCACTTCAGAAAGAAAGAAAGATAGCGCTAAGTTGTGTCCAACTCGCGACCCTATCAACTGTAGCCTGCCAGGCTCCTCTGTCCTTAGGATTTTCCAAGCAAGAATACTGGAGTGGGTTGCCATTTCCCTCTCCAGGGGATCTTCATGACCCAGGTATTGAACCCAGGTCTCCAGCATTGCAGGCAAATTCTTTACCAACTGAGCTATCAGGGAAGCTGAGTGTCCAATTCTTTGTGATCCTATGGACCATAGCCCATCAGGCTCCTCTGTCTACAGGATTCTCCAGGCAAGAATACTGGAGTGGGCTGCCATTTCCTTTTCCAGGGGAGCTTCCTAAACAAGGGGATCAAGCCTGTGTTTCCTGCATTGGCAGGTGGGTTCTTTACCACCACTGCCACCTGGGGAGCCCATAAAATGTTCATATCAGCCATGAAATGGTGGGGTGGGGAGAAGTTGAGGGAGACTTAACGTGGTGTTAAAGAAAAGGCCTCTAGGAAAAAGCATGTGGGACCTGCAGAGGGAAGAACCAGACACACAGAGAACATGCCAGGCCTGGGAAGCACACATACCTTTGTCTCGGGAATTTTAAGAATCAATCTATTTTATTTCAGTAAAGTTCATGGGTTTTTATTTTTCCCTTCTACTATGTGTTGTTTCAGGCCTTTATAGGATCTAAAAGTTGGAGGCCAACTTTTTCTGGATGTTTTAAAGAAGTCAACAGTTTATCATTTTTGGTTCCTATTTCTTTCCTATTTGTATTTAAGTGCTAACACAAAGGTCTTCCAGTAAAAATGACAGCTAATATTTATTTATGAAGCAATCAACTTGAGCCATCCATCTTACGTCTCTGCCACAACTCTAGAGTTAGGAAAACCATTTTCCAAGCTAGGAAACTAACTTGACCTGGGTCAAACCACCAGTAAATGATTAAGATATAATTAAACCTGGATCTGCTACAAAACCCATGCACTTCCCCCTCGGCCACAGTCTCTCCTTATGTTAATAGTAAAACTGCTGCTGCTGCTGCTGCTAAGTCGCTTCAGTCGTGTCCGATCTGTGCGACCCCATAGACGGCAGCCCACCAGGCTCCGCCGTCCCTGGGATTCTCCAGGCAAGAACACTACACAATTCTGAATTTCATCACTTAAAAGCAATAAATCTAGGCACATCCTGTGACTTGCTTATACCTGTACTACTGTGTTACCAGCAATGAAATGACTAAGCACTTGCACCAACACAGTTCTTTCATTCTCTTCATTAATTCAACAAATGTTGATTAAGCATTACCCTGCTCAACGCTTGAAATAAAACAAGGGACAAGACAAATATGATTTCCATCATCAGAGTATTTTCATCTAATTGAAAAGACTATCACTAAGCAAATCAATACGCGGATAATATATAATTTCAAATTGTTAAGATTCAAGGTCCAGAAAAGTTCTTTTTGAGGAAATGACATTTACTGGGGCTCAAAAGAGGGAACTGGGAATTATCTCAAAAAGGGGGATAAAGACATTCCAGGCAGCCCCTAGAAGCAAAATTGAAATTCACAAGGTAGAAAAGCTCTTGAAACATTTGAAGCCCTGTTAGAATGCCTGTGTGGATGAGCCACAGTGAGTGATGGGGGAGTGAACACAGCTTGGGAAGTAGACATGGCAGAAGGTGTCTAAATTTATAGGCCCTTCCACTTAAGGATTTTGGACTTTGTCCTCAGTCCAGTGGGAAATCATGAAGAGTTTTGAGCAGAGGAGTGACAGGAACCAATTTGTGCTTTTTAAAGATCACTCTAGTTGCTGTGTGCTGAAGAATCAGTCAGAGAAGCAGGCAGGAAAGGAAGCAGGAAGTCTAATTAGGAACCCATTTTAGTAACTCAAGTGAGAGATGAGGTGTGGCTGATGTAGAGTGGTGTCTGAGAGAACTGGATGACTTAAGGAACAGTCTGGAGTTAAAGTCAAGGAGACTCGGTAGTGATGAGTGTCAGTATGAGAAGATTCTAAGAAAACTACCAATTTCTGATTTCAATAGCTGAGTGGAAATGTCATTTGCTGAGACAATCAGAAGTGTTGCTTTGAACATGTCATGAATCATGTAAGGAAAAGGGATAAATAATAAGGAGAATTGATAAATATTTATTAAATGTTTACTATATGTCAGGCACAATTTTTAAGCGCTTTAAATGTATTCATTTAATTGTCATCAGAAAAACCCTACAAAGCTGTGGAATTACATATCAATGTATGACAAACCCACTGGAAAAAAAAAATAAATAAAAAAAAATAAAAAAATAAAAAAACGTATTCACAACCCAAAAGTTGAAAGTTATGTTTTATTTGGTGAGAATTTTCAGGACTTCAAGCCTAGGAGACAGCATCTCAAGTAATCCTGAGAGAACTTTCTGAGGAGGTGAAGAGAGGAGCCAGGTTATAAACAGGGTTTGCAACAAGGGGCAGGTAGTCTGAACACCAAAAATTATTGTTAATTAAAGAAAACCAGATAACCCAAGTTGAGAAATTTAGTGTTCTATGTATGGGAAGTTACATAAAACTCTAATCTTTCTGACTCAAGGGTCTGGGTTCACTGAAATCGTTTCTTTGATATGCACCTCAGCTATTTGGGGCCAGTATCCTGTGTTTTCATATCCTGAATTTCCTCAGGGCTCATAGTGGGGAGCTGCTACAGTCTGATGGCTGCTAGATGGAAGGTGTTCTTTCCCTCCTGAGTTCCCTCACGGCTCACCAGCTCACCATCCATGGTGGCTGCAATTGCTGGTGACTGTGACATCTTTGTTTACTGATATGGCGGGACTAACATTCCACTTCTCAAATTGCATACTATTAATTTCTTCTAATTTATAGACAAAAAAGCAGAATTGTTGCAAACTTACATAAAGTCACATAGCTTTTTGACTCTGACTCTGAATCCTGGATACCTAACAACTCTAAGGTCCATATTGTCAAAGCTATGGGTTTTCCAGTAGTCATGTATGGATGTGAGAGTTGGACCATAAAGAAAGCTGAGCATTGAAAAATTGATGCTTTTGAACTGTGGTGTTGGAGAAGACCCTTGAGAGTCCCTTGGACTGCAAGGGGATCCAACCAGTCTATCCTAAAGGAAATCAGTCCTGAATATTCATTGGAAGGACTGATGTTGAAGCTGAAACTCCAATACTTTGGCCACCTGATGCGAAGAACTGACTCATTGGAAACGACCCTGATGCTGGGAAAGATTGAAGGTGGGAGGAGAAGGGGATGACAGAGGATGAGATGGTTGGATGGCATCACCGACTCAATGGACATGAGTTTGAGTAAACCCCAGGAGTTGGTAATGGACAGGGAGGCCTGGCGTGCTGCAGTCTATGGGGTCACAGAGTCAGACATGACTGAGCTGAGGACTGGACTGAACTGAACTGAACAACTCTAGGGATCTCTCTCTTTGATCTTTAAGTAAGCAGTCAGAAACAGGAGGGAAGTTATGGCACAAAGGAGGATTCATTGCAGTTATTCACTGGGGAATCAGCATCGCAGAGGAGGTATTTAAATTCAAGGGTATGCAACAAAGTGTGACATAAGAGAAGGATCCCTGCAATGATCTAGGAAGAGCTAGAAAGAAGTCTGAGAAAAAGCAATCAGAGAGCAAGAAGAAGCAGGGTGAGTGTGGAGGATTTCAAGACAAAGAGATGAGGCAACTCACTGAACACCACTGTCATGCCTAGTAAGGTATGAAGTGCAGGTGTTTGGATGATGTGGCACCGGAGTGGGCATTATTCAACTAAACCAAAGCCCATGATGTGACATGAGGAGAGCAAAAGATACATTGTTAAGAGACTTGAACTGGAGAAAACATTCTGGAACTCCTTCCCTCCAAAGCACAGCTCAAAGATGAAGAGATTTCTAAGAAGAAATGGGGTAAAAGGAAAAGTGGTTTTTTGTGTTTTTTTTTTTTTCATTTTCTCAACTTAATAGGATATAAGATGGCATGTTCCAACCTTGGTTAGAAAGATCTAGTAGGTAGAAAAATAAAGGTTGAAGTTTCAGGGAAGGGAAGAGAAATATGAAGAGTGAAAAAAGAGTGGCATGGAATCAGAGTTTAGGAGAAGGACAAGACACTGCAAGGGAGGATGGGGAGGAGGCAGCTTCCCGAGGGATACCTCTCTAATGGTGGTGCTCTTGTAATTGTGTTGTAACAGACACGGAATAGTTGCCAAATGTGCTACATTGCTGTCCTCTGTGCTCCCCAAGGAATTACTGTGTCTCATGGGAACAAGCATGCCCTTACACTGCTCTGAATAAAAGGAGGAGTGACTTTACTCTAAAGAGCACCTAGAAATCTCTGAAGCACAAAGCCATACCAGGCATGGATGGCACTCAGATACACTTGGGGACAACGAACTTTTTCATGTTTCTTTTTCCCCCTTACACTTCTTCTCTGTGCTCTCTTTCATTTCCCAGTGTGACCCAGTCCTGCAGATGAGAAGGAATCCTTGTGATCCAGGGAGATCATTCAGGAAGTGGCACCTGAGTCAGCAAGCTGCCCACCCTTCCACCCAAGGGGCCGTGGGTCTCCTTTTCGGAGCTCCCTGCACTCAGTCTTATCTCCAGCTGTCTTCAGCAAGTGCTGGGAGGAATACAATCTAATTATCATAACTCACAAGAAGATACAGATGATGGATGCAACTCCCAGGATATTTGCAATTGAAAAGAAACCACTTAAACTTAATGCATCTCTAGAGAAATATTAATATTGAGAGAGAAGATATCTGTGGTCCCTGAGTTTTCTCAAGGGAACAGTCTATTCTGCCTAATCTACAGGGTCGGTCGAGATGGCCCTGTATATACCAGACACACCAGATACACATGGAAAGGCACACACACACACTCAGACACATTTCCAGACACACACTAGCAACACAGTGAGACACACATACATTATACACACCCACACAGCATGTACACAAACACACATACACACAGATACAAATGCCCACACAGTGTGTGCTGACATACCTAAGTACCATGTACAGTGACGATCCGTGTCACTGGTTAGTGAGCAGGGACAAGAAAGTGTAAAAAATTCTAAGTCAGAGCAAAGAGTTTGGGTTTATTATTCTAAGTGGCCTTCTAAGGATAGAAAGTTGTTATGTGTTTTAAATGCAGGTGTAATAAAAACTGAATTTATTTTCAAAATGCCATCATGGCTGGGCTATGGAGAATACTTACAAGGACCAGAGAAGAAACAGGGAAACCTCTTAGGAGACAATTGCTATGCTCCAGGTGAGAGGATCGCTGACTTGGACTAGAGTGAGAACAGCAGAGATGGAGACAGTGGCAGACCCAGGAAAGACGATGAGCAAAGTGCCAACAGAATTTGCTGAGGGAGTAGACAGGAGGTGGGGAAGAGCTTGAACAACTGGGTGGATTTACTGGAAATGGGGAGGCTGGGAGAATACTCTGGAAGCAAGAGTTCTGTGAGCCATGGCACATTTTAAATTCTTGTGATCCTTCTGGAAATGTCAAGGAGCAGCTGGATATATAAAACCAGAACTGCAAGGAGAGATCAAGGCTGAAGACAGAAACATAAGAATTGTAAGAAATAGGGGTGGAGTTTGGAGATGGTGTGAGAGGGTGTTGGGAAGGTCACTGTGTGCCTAAAGAAGAGCTCTGAGCAGCCAGGGACCCTCTAACATTTCAAGGCAAATGAAGAAGGTGGGACAGCAAAGAATATAGAAGAAACTGTTTAGTGAAGGATGACAAATACCAAGAGTTTCCCAGTTGCTCAGGGATAAAGAATCTGCCTACAATGCAGGAGCTGCGAAAGACACAGGTTCAATCCCTGAGTCGGGAAGATCCCCTGGAGGAGGAAATGGCAACTCATTCTGGTATTCTTGCCTGGAGAATCCCATGGACAGAGAAGCCTGGCGGGCTACACTCCATGGGGTCACAAAGAGTCGGACACGATTAAAGCGACTTAGCAGCAGCAGAAGTACGTGAACCAGCTGAAAAAGAATCTGTCTACTTTGTGTGCTTTCTCCTGCAAAAGCTGATTTGGGCAAGTCATTGTTGTGGTTCTAAAGATATATCCAAGAATTCTTTGATATTCCCCCTTCCAAGAAGTAGAGCCAAATTTCCTCCCCTGTGTGTGTGCTGCTGCTGCTGCTAAGTCGCTTCAGTCGTGTCCGACTCTGTGCGACCCCATAGACGGCAGCCCACCAGGCTCCTCCGTCCCTGGGATTCTCCAGGCAAGAACACTGGAGTGGGTTGCCATTTCTTTCTTCAATGCATGAAAGGGGAAAGTGAAAGTGAAGTCACTCAGTCGTGTCCGACTCTTAGCAACCTCATGGACCGCAGCCCACCAGGCTCCTCCGTCCATGGGAGTTTCCAGGCAAGAGTACTGGAGTGGGGTGCCATTGCCTTCTCCGGTGTGTGAGCTGCATGTAACTTCTAATTGATTGGATCTGGCAATAGTGATGGGCTATGACTTCAAGATCAGGTTATAAAATGATGGCAGTTTTCATTTTGCGTGCGCTTTCTTGCTCCTTCTCACTTTCTCTCTCTTGAATCACTTGATCTGAGGTGTGTGTGTGCTCCCAGGTGACTGACATACAGAGGATCTGAGAGCTCCGGTGGGCAGCTGTCTCAACTTGCCAGCCATCTAAGTAAACCCAGCTTGGAACTGGATCCTTTGTTCCCAGGCGAACCTCCAGATAACGGTTGCCTCACCCAATGTCTTCATGAGAAACCCTGAGCTAGAGCCATCCAATTGAGCAGCTCTCAGAAATTATGAGATAATAAGTATTTGTTGTTTTAAGTCATTAAGTGTCTTATTAAACTGAGATATAGTTGTTTTACAATCTGATGTTAGTTTCAGGTGTATAACAAAGTGATTCAGATATATGTCTATAGAATTATATGTTTTCTCATGTTCTTTTTCCTTCTGTGTGCATGCTAAGTATCTTCAGTCGTGTCTGACTCTTTGTGACCACATGGACTATAGCCTGCCAGGCTTCTCTGTCCATGGGATTCTCCAGGCAAGAATACTGGAGTGGGTTGCCATGCCCTCCTCCAGGGGATCTTCCCAACTCGGATGGAACCCACATCTCTTGTATCTCCTGCCTTGGCAGGTGGGTTCTTTACCACTAGCACCACCTGGGAAGCCCTTTATCCTTATAGGTTATTACAAAATATTGAGCATAGTTCCTTGTGCTATACAGTAGGTCTTTGTTGATTATCTGTTTTATATATAGTAGTGTGTATATGTTATCCCAAACTCCTAATTTATCCCTATCCTTCTTTCCCCTTTGGTAAATAAGCCATTAAGTTTTAGGCTTAGCATGTTAAAAGCAATAGATGACTAATGACTCAGCATAGAGGACAGAATATGCTGAGTAACAGCTGTGTGTAATAAGCTTCACCTCTACTGCTTTACTCCTAAGAGAGAAAAAAAAATCAAATATGCTAAGTGGATTTGGAGAGACCAAAATGATTGCATTTTTTGTCTGCATAGAAATGAGCCCTTGTGGCATGCATCTATGTGTGGGTAACATCTTCCACCTTCAACTATTTTGATCAAAATACTACCTACCTGAATCAGTATTTCTGGTGATGAAACACTATCCCTTAGAGGTCAATACACTATGTGATTCATAAAGGAGTCCCAAAAGGAATTGCTATAAACATTTTTCAATCTCCCTAAAACTGGAAAGTCAAGACCAAGAGAACATGGAGCGAGTAAGGAGAATGAAGAGTCAGCGAGATGTAAAGGAAAACCCCAGAAGCCTGGGCTGTACCATCACCCGGCTGTGAGACTGGGAAAATGTGTCCAGTCTTGTTCCTCAATGTCTCCATCTCTGAAATGAAGTTCTGCCCATCTCCCAGAGAGATGAGAGGGTTAAATAAAATAAAAGATGTGAAAAGTCCTTTCAAATGACAAGGTTTTAGGATAATCCTATCTATTCCCTCTGCTAGTGGTGTGTGGATAGAAATAGCTGGATAGAGGTCAATGGTTTGTTTGAGGAGCGAAAACATTTATTCAGGTGACCCTAAATGTTCCTCTTTCAAATTGTTCATATATTGCGTGAGCTCAGCACATTTTACTCCAAAGTACACATTTCTCCCCAAGTGTCTCAGTGTAGCTTCATACTCCTGATTCAGCTATTCTTCTATTTCACTTTTAGAAGTGGTTATTAGAAGCTTGCTCTTCCTCCTCTTTGAGAATTCTCAGTCCAAGCTATTTTATTGAATTAAAGACACAGAAAATCTCAGGGAAGAGCTGTCAGTTCTGGTTGGGTTAGCTAGAGTTTTCGGCATCAGTTTCTATTCTCCCTTCTCTGTTAAAATCATTAAAAAGAATCACAGTCATCACAGCAGTCAGTGGTAAGCAGATGATAGTGTTAAAGGCCACTTACACATAAAGCACACACTTTGAGATGAAATGTGTGTAAACAAAATATATGCGCTCTTGCTTGGCTATTGCAATAACTGTGGCATCAGACAAATTTTTCTTTTTTATTAGCTTCTTCCTCTCCTAACCTCTAGTATAAAGGAGAAGGGCATTCCTAGGAGAAGCGCCTGGTCTCCAGGAATGAATGAATAAAACCATCATAATGGCAAGATTAACGCATCTAACTACTCAAAGAAACATGCAGAATTATCATCTCTTCATAAAAAATTTTGAATTAGAGCATCAGTTTCATCTACTTCTGTCTTTGTCTTCTTAGAGGTTAATTTTTTGGTGATCAATTCTTTTTAAGGGCTTTTATGTTGAGAATTACTTTTCCAAACACCTGCAATATGATCTGTGCTTACAAACATATTTACTTTCAACCGTTGGCTTCATCTTGATTGTTTGAGAGTTTAGAATATTTTTAATATGAAATATTTTGGAAATACTGAAGAATAGAAAGAATAAACAAACAGTTGTGTTCTCACTACTGAGATGCAGCAAATGTTAATGTTTTGCTTTGTTTGATTCAGATATTTTTATTATTTTTAAGAAAAAAGCATTAAAATGGCAGGTGAAGATTTTCAGATTCCAGTTTCTTTCTTCGCTTTTCAGATACAAGCCTAAGATTTGTATGTTACACTGACCATTTACTTTTCAATAGTTGTTTATCTATATCTATATATGTGCATATGTTCATATAGGTATGTATATTTATATACATGCAATCTAAATAAAGTGGAGATACCAGATATCTTTGGTATATTGTAGAAGGACACATACAAATATTTAGGAAGTCGGGAATTTGGAGTGAATTTATCATGTGTGTCCCATTCACCAACCCAGGAAGTCTAGTCCAAGGGAGTGTTTAAAAAATACTACATTTACCAATGCATTGAGAAATATACTATTTGCCTGCCAATACAGGAGATGCAGGAGGCACAGGTTTGATTCCTGGGTCAGGAAGATCACCTCGAGGAGGAAATAGCAACCCACTCCAGTGTTCTTACCTGGAAAATCCTGTGGACAGAGGAGCCTGGCGGGCTATAGTCCATGGGGTTGCAAAGAGTCCCCCAACACAACCAAGCAACTAAACATCAACAACAACCAAGGAAAGGACAGACCTCCTAAAAAGCTCAGGGTGCTTCAAGCCAGTGTTGATGTTGAGAGACGCTCCCTTTGAATTGGGCTCTCTGATTCACACATTAAGCAACAGCAGGAGCTGATGAAACACATGGACAGCAAGATTCAAGCAGTAATCAAAAGAGTTTAATCCACAGAAATCTTTGTGAGTGGCTCATTGACTATAGTATTCTTAGAACAAATATATTTGAACAATGGATAATATAAGAAAGACATTTTTAATTTTTAACTCTTGTGAACAGAGTCTTGACTTTGACGTCACAGAGAGTCACAACTTGTCACCCAGTTTCTAAACTTGAGCCAGTTTGTAAACATGGCCTATGAATGAAAGGAGAACCATATTCCCTTAAGGATCTCCCTTGCCACACCACCATGAGAAGGTCATGTAAATCTTCTTCCTTTAGTTTCCTACAACAACCTGCTGTCATTTACTGTTATGACTGTGCTGTGGGGAAAGAGGAATACTCTTCAGACATTATTGAACTGGCTCAGAACTAACAATAATTCTGGAAGTGTGGCCCTACTCAGAGGAGAGACTTAAGGAAGTCAATGACCTACATTAAATGGAGCTGAGAAGCCAGAAAGTCTTTTTTAATACAGAGAAAGAATGCAAAAATTAGACCCCATGGGTGTGAACTCCTCTGTGCTTACCTATGCAGTTTCTGAATATAAATCATGCTTCAACAACAGAAAATATATCCACCTCAGCTGTTTGATCTATGGAGTAAGGACTATAAAGCAGGAAGGATCAAATGAAAGTGATTGGAATAGCTCCCCCCCCCACTTCAAAAATCACCAGGAATATGTCAGAAACAGTTGCCAGTAACGAATTTGAAAAGTAAGTGGTGGAGATTTCTGCCCAATCCATTTAATTCACCTACACGGTTTATGCCAAAGACACATGGATCTTGTAGACTTGAATGGACTCATAAAAATAATCAGGTAGTGTTGCCTCTTGTACTGTTGGTCAAGATGTGATTAATAGCATGCCACTATAAAAAGTACCAAATGCTTTTTCTCTAGACCAATTAGTAAAGACCAGAGAAGGAATTTGCTTTTATGTGGCAGGACAATACTATTAATTCCATTTATTAATCTAGGGCTTTCAAGACTTTGTCTCCTCTGTGGTAATCAAGTTCCAGGGAGCGTGATCATCTGATCATCCCACCAAACATTATGGATGCTATTTTGGTGATATCAGTCTAACTGACCCTGGGATTCAATATGTGGGAATAACAATACATGAAACTAAATTCCTGCAAGTTGTCCTTCACCTTGACAAATATGACACCATTTTCTCAGCAAGCAGTCCTCCTTTATTTTTTAACTTTAACAAATTTTGGGGGATATAGTTGCTTTACAATTTGTTAGTTTCTGCTGTACACAGAAGTGAATCAGCCATATGTATACATAAACCCCCTCCCTCTTGGATCTCCCTCCCACCCTTCCCCATCTCACCCCTCTAGGTCACCACAGAGCAATGAGCTGAGCTCCCTGCAATATGGAAGAGGTTTCTACTAGTTATCTGTTTTATGCATGGTGTGTATATATCTCAGTCCCAATCTCCCAATTTATCCCATATCCCTTTCCTTCCCAGTACCCACACAATCATCTCTATGTCTGCTTCTCTAATCCTACCCTGCAAACAGGTTCATCTGCACCATGTTTTTAGATTCCACATATATGAGTTAATGTATAATATTTGTTTTTCTTTTTCTGACTTGCTTTACACCATACGATAGATTCTAGTCTCTACAGATTCTTTATTTTGTCCTTTTACCTGATTTTTTAAAAAAATGTTTCTCCTCAAAAATCTCCCTTAAGTATCCTCTCTTTCATGACATGCTCAGTTTTTTCTTAATTTTCATACCATTTCCTCTCTGTGTCTTTCACTAGTTGTACCTCTCCAACACACACACACACAATTATCACTCAGTCCTTGTCATCGTTCATCATCTCTTCACAGGGAATGTGTTTTTGTGTCGGAACTCATGAGGAAAGAGGACTCCAGTCTAGAAATTTTGAGTAGAAAGAGATTTAATACAGGGAATTAGAAGCATGCCCAACTTAAGGGCTGAAGGAAGCAAAAGTAAGTCCAGAAGGTGCCCAGAAGTCTAGAAATGATTGCTCAAATACCATGGGGCCCTCAGTGAGAAGTCAGACCACAGCTGCCTCAGGAACAAATGAAGCCTGGGCCTTCTGAAACATCCTAACAATGGCTCTTATTGGAATAAGTTACCCTGAAGCCACATAAGAAGGAAATGGTGAGGAATGAGCACCATATTTCTTTCCTATGAAAGATAGGAGAAGGAAGAGACAGAGGCACTGCTGAGGTAACAGAAGACAATTCAGTTGTTCTCAAGGCTCTAAACTCATCACTATTAAATGTCTTCTCCTTTAAGAGCCTGACTTGGCCATGACAATCTCAAACTTGAATCAAAAACAAAATCTTTACAACAGTTCTGCTTTTTCTTTTCCTCTTCTGTATCTGGGACTCTATTGTCCTAAATTTTGACTGTCAGGAAGTCAAAATTTGTTTGTTCTTCACAATTTGTGCCTTTCATGATTTTCTACTTTCCATAATTGGCTTTTCTTTTCTGAACCATGTTGCAAACCTAATACTTCAACTTGTCATTACCCAGTTTCTCTTGTCCTACACTCAGGTCTCCTAGCCTTCAGAGTACTTTTCTTTCAGACTACCCTGCACATTACACAAATGTAAATTTCCAAAATAGGGCTCTGCTGATAAAAATACATGTGGGGTTCTCCAATGCCCTCAGAAACCTCAGAATTAAGTCCAAAATTCATACAAGGCCCTCCATTATCTGACCCAACCTACTTCTGTGTTTCCATCTTCTCTAATCATTAAGGGCTTCTCTCTGCAGTAGACACACACGATGCTGACACCCATGTCTTTGATTTTCATAATGACCCTAACCTGAAATATCCTTCTCATTAAAACTTGCTTCACCACAAGTACAATTTTTCCATGATGCTCAAAACTTCAGCCTACTTTGATGTCTTGCTATTTCTGAAATCCTGTATCTGTACCACACACATTGCATCTAGCCTTACACTCTTTTTCAGGGTTTTTAATCCAATTCACAGATTAATGAGTACCTTCAGTTTCCAGAAACTACCAGGCACCAGTTAACAAGTCCATGCCCATTTGCCTGATCTCTCAATTAAACTGTGAGTTCCTTGAGGCAGGGATTATAACATATATATTTTTTCTGATCTTCATAGTGTCCAGCCCAACTTATTCTACATAGCAGATGTTCAATGGGTCTCACTAAATTGAACTGAATTGGTCTCAAACTTGGCAAGAGAAAAATAAGAAGATGAATTCCAAAGAAAATGAGGAAAGATTAGAAGGGAATTAGGAACCATCATTAGACATCTGATTGTCAGATTGATTCATATTGAACCTCAGCAGAATAATAGCACATTATACCTTCATCACAGCAATTTTCGTCTCCAGTTTTGTCAGAGGACAGGTTTCCAGAGGGAAATAGATTTTTAAGTTATGCATGTATGGAGAACTTAATAACACAAGCACAGTTAAATTCTCACACACTTCATCCATAATATATAAAAGGTAATAGCCCAAGGCTTAATTTTTAATTCTATGCATCTATTGTTTCTCCCGTTTATCTGTTCGAGTTACCAGACCCTGCCCTTTGACAAGCATTTAAACAATGGATTCTATAACAGGGGGAAATTTTCTCCTGCCTCAGTAAGAGGGAGATGCTGTCTGTATTTCTTCACTAGATCAATCAAAGACCATTATTTAAGGCCTATGTTGTTAAACCTTCTTTTAAGAGTAAGGAAAAGAATACATTCTGAGAGCATGGTAGAGATATTCTGGGTTGGAGCAGAATGAAATCCCTGAGGAGTGGAAGAGAGGCTACATCTGATTGCTTAGCTTGTTGCTGAATCATTGCAAGGTCCCAACCTATCAGGCTTAATAGCTGGCTCAGCATTTGATTTGTTCAGTTCTGTTGAGGCAAAATTATCTTAAAGTAAAGCAGGAGAGGGACTTCCTTTGCGATTGAGTGGTTAAAACGTAACTTCCAGTGCAGGGGGTGTGGGTTCAATACCTGATCAGGGAGCTAAAATCCCACATGCCCTACAACCAAAAGAACCAGGACATAAAACAGAAGCAATATTGTAACAAATTCAAAAAAGAACTTTTAAAATCATCCACGTCAAAAAAAATCTAAAAAAAAAAAAAAACAATTAAAGCAGGAGAAATTATGCTAAGTTCTAATAAACGGTTAATGACTAGACACTAGGGTTCATAAATTGCTCAAGTGGCTAATGAAGAAAATGTCAGTGACGCTCAGGGCATGACTGAGAACATACAGTTCAAGTAGGAACAAGTTAGGAAGTGAACCACAGTCCAAACAGGCAAGTAGGGACCTAGCCTATAGGAACTGGGGTTCAAGCACTGTCAGAGCTTGAGATATCTCTTAAATTTCCTAGCATCCCCATGACAGTTTCCTCATGCCCATGTTTTTTCCCTCCATGTCCTCCCCATAGCAACCACTGATCTGCTTTTGTCACTATAGATTAATTTGCATTTTCTAGAGTTTTGTATAAACTGAATCACATAGTATGCACTACATTTATAGTTTGGCCTCTTTCATTCCCCTTAATTCTTGTGATTTTTACTAATGCTTTGAATATCCATAGACACACAAAGGGAAAAGGAATATGTTTTGGTACCATATCTAAGAAATTACCTGATCTGAGGTTACAAATCTTTTCCTGTTTTCATAAAAGTGTTGTTTTTCAGTTGTATATTTATGTTTGTGACCAGTTTTCAATTACTTTTGTTTATGGTCTGAGGCATGGAACAAAGTTGGAGGGGGAAGTTTTATTTGTTTTTGTGTATGGATACCTAATTTTTCCAGTGCTGTTTGTTGAAAGTAAAGATTATCCTTCTACTACTAAATTGTCTTTGCCACTGAATTGTCTTTGCACTTATGCTCGAAATCAGTTGTTCTTATATATGTAGGGTTTATTGCTGGACTTTTTATTCTGTTTCATGACTCTATTTGTCTATTTTGATATCAGTACCACATAGTCTTGATAACATTATAATATTCTTCAAAATTCCGTAGTATTTATCCTTAAAATTTGTTCTTCTGGTACAAATTTTTAAAAATATTTTAGTTCTTTTGCATTTTCATGTGAATTTGAGAATTGGCTTGTCCATTTCTACAAGCACACTTTCTGGGATACTGATGGAAATTATATTGAATCAAAAGATCAACTGAGGACAAATTATTATGTTAACAATAATAATCTTTCTGATTCAGGAACAGTATGATATTGTAAAGTAATTAGCTTCAAAAATAAATATATAAATAAAGCCAGACTAGAAACAAGCAAAAAAAAAAAAAATCAAACTTGGAAATTTTTTCTAACATTTATTGCAGTCCTTCTTTTGCCCCTTTCCTTTGAGGACACCAGGAACATATATGTTAGACCATTTGAACTTGTCACAGTTCAGAGATGCACTTTTCAATGTTTCTGGTTTTTTTCTATCACTGGTTTCTTTTTGGCATAATTTATATTGCTATGTCCTGAAATGTATTAGTCTCTTCTTTCTCAGTGACTAGTGTTCTGCTAGTTCTATCCAGCCTATCTTTCACGTCACACTTTATAGTTTTCATCTCTAAAAATTTCTTTATTAAAAATATCTTCCCATCTCTCTCCTCATTACCCAGTCCTCCAAACTCGTAGTGCCCTAGTCTCCCTGTATTCTGAGCTCCATGTCTTCTCATTGTAAGTTCTCTAGGCTCTACTTAGATTCTCCATCCTCTTGCCACATACTGGAAGCTCTCTCAAGGCAATGAGCTGGGAAAACCATAGGACTCACCTCTTTTGTTACCAGCCTCATAGATCACTATCCTTTCTTGCCTGATGTTCAGTGTTTTAAAATCCATGTTTCAAATATTTTGTTATTGTTGTTTATTTCAGGCAGGAGGGTGAATTTGGTTCCTGTTATTCCATCTTGGCTGGAAACAGAAATCCTACTTTACATTTTCAATGTTGATAGCAATAGACTAAAGAATTTCTTTTCTTATACAAAGACAGTATGTACACCTTCCACACATTTAAACAAACATAATGTTTTAATTAAATATATTTAAAGGACTCTAACTTGTCCTTTCAATAATATCTATCAAAAATGAATGTGTCACATGGAAGCAACCTAGATGCCCATCAGCAGACGAATGGATAAGGAAGCTGTGGTACATATACACCATGGAATATTACTCAGCCATTAAAAAGAATTCATTTGAATCAGTTCTAATGAGATGGACGAAACTGGAGCCCATTATACAGAGTGAAGTAAGCCAGAAAGATAAAGAACAGTACAGCATACTAACACATATATATGGAATTTAGAAAGATGGTAATGATAACCCTATATGCAAAACAGAAAAAGAGACACAGAAATACAGAACAGACTTTCGAACTCTGTGGGAGAAGGTGAGGGTGGGATGTTTCGAAAGAACAGCACGTATATTATCTATAGTGAAACAGACAGATCACCAGCCCAGGTGGGATGCATGAGACAAGTGCTCGGGCCTGGTGCACTGGGAAGACCCAGAGGAATCGGGTGGAGAGGGAGGTGGGAGGGGGGATCGGGATGGGGAATACATGTAACTCCATGGCTGATTCATGTCAATGTATGACAAAACCCACTGAAATGTTGTGAAGTAATTAGCCTCCAACTAATAAAGAAAAAAAGAAAAAAAAAAAAAGAATGTGTCACACACATACAAAACAAATGAATATAACTTTTGAATATACACACAAAATCAGGAAGAAGTACAAGTTAGTAAAATTGAGCAAGATATTAAATTGACAATTTGCCATGATCAATAAATTAAAAATAATTTAGGAAATTTGTTACCACAGTGTGCTCAGTTGCTGTCATATCAAACTCTTTGGAATCCCATGAACTGTAGCCCACAAGCCTCCTCTGTCCATGGAATTTTTCAGGCAAAAATACTGCAAAGGGTTCCCATTTTCTACTCCAGAGGATCTTCCTGACCCAGAGATCAAACCAGGGATGAAACCTTAAATCTTCTACATTGGCAGGTAGATTCTTTACCACTGAGTCACCTGGAAAGCCCCCATTCTACAATTGATCTTAGTCAAAACAGCAGGAAGCCATAGCCCTCTTATAAAGCAGTTATGAGCATGGACCCTGAGTTTTAAAAAGTCTGTTAAAATCCCAACCCTATCATTTACTGGCCATATAATTCTGGGCATGTTTCTTAACATCACTGATCCATACTTACCTTAGCTTTATAAAACTGACCTCATTGGGATTACAAGAAGAATAAATCAAACACTCTGATGTACTCAGCAAAAAATTTTGGATTACCACATTTTTTTTTTTAAGTTGCTTTCTGGAATTTACATGGAAATTGCAACATCAGTAGTGATCTGCTCCAACCTCCAGCTCTCCAGAGATTTCTTCAAGGAGGTGCACTCAGCTTTCACTCTGTACACTCCCAGTTAAATAAATGTAGATTTAAAAGTTAAAGGATTGCGAGTTAGGGATAAAAGCATTTTATAAATCTAAGACACTATTATATGATTAGACCACAAATACAATTTGATAGTTCACTCAGACATTAGTAAGACTTGGCTAAGCTCTAAACACATTCTGCAGATCCAATCTACATCCATTTACAGCTAAATAAGTACTTAGCCTTTGATAACCCAGTATCCTATCTCACTCAAGAATAGACAACGTCCTTTAGAGCAGTTTCTCCTTCTTGGAATCATTTTGGACAATAGCTTTTGATTCATTTAACCAACTCACAGTTCATGCATATATTAATTCACATACATAGTGATTTATAGCATATATAAGAAACAATATCTAGGCTTATGCAAAAGGCTGAGTGGGATACAAAATGGCATAATAATTTCCCTCAAGTGAGATCAGATATATAAAGAAAAAATACTAATACTATCAATGAAAAATAATATTATAAAATGGAAAATGCAAGAAGCAGAGTAGCAACAAATAAATACTGAGCTCAGAGAAGGAAGGATGGCTAAGGGGTGGAGTGGTCAGGGAAAGCTTCAGAGAGGGAGTGGCTGCTGCTCTGGGACCTGAAGGTTGAGTGCAAGGTGAACTATGGCGATGATGGACGTCAGGGAAGCACCGTAATGTGCAAAGACAAGGAGGCCAGGATGTGTGGGATGGTGGAGGCAATGAGGGAACCATAGTTGGCCCATCTGGTGGTACACAGGGACAAGTGGGAAAGTTTTAGGGGATAGATTTGGAAAAAGAAGTTTAAGTGGAAGATTTTATTCTGCAGACACTGAGGCATGCAGCAGAGATGGCTAATAGACTCAAACACCCACTTGCCTCTCTTTCTATGGTCATCGAGCTTCCTGGCTTAATTGGATACATGGGTCTCCAGAACAAAGACTGTTTCCCACTCACCCCTCCAGCCATGATATGTGAATGAAAGCACTGTGGGCTTCTGCGCATGTCTTCAAAGGAAAGAGGCAAGCCTCCTCCCCTTTCACTTTTCACTTTCCCCAGCCTGCCACCTGAATTGTGGAAGTCGAGCGTCTCATTTGGGACCAGGTGAACCAGGGGAGCACCACGGCATAGCACAGTAGCAGCAGAGGCGTCTGACACTCTGACATCCTCAGGCAGCAAGCCTCGGGCTACTCACACACGTATGTTTTATGAAATATAAAGTCACTTCTACTTTGTGTAAGCCACTGTATATTACACATATAGTGTGTGCTGAGCTGTTGCTTCCCTGTAGTCCTCACTTAGCCAGGCAAGACCTGGGCTGGCCAGTCACCTCTGAGGCTTGTTGACCCAGTGTGCTATAGAAATGACTTACACAGTAATGAATTGGGAATCTCTGTCTTAGTTTCAACAGGGAATCCCTGGAAGTGTGTAAGGAAGTGACATGCTAAAATCGTGTTTTACAAGAATTAATTTGAGCAACATACCAGTGTTACCTGGAGCTAAAATTGGGGATTGGAAGAATTTATAGCAAAGGGGCATGATAAAACTCTTTGAGATGATGAAATATTCTATATTGTGATTGTGGTTTTGATGATGAGTGTGTGTGTACATGAGTATGTATAATATATATATATGTATGTTTCTCAAAACTAATACTTACGTGTGTGTGTGTGCGTGTTGTGCTTAGTCGCTCAGTCATGTCTGACTCTTTGCAGCGCCATGGACTGCAGCACGCCAGGCCTCTGTCCCTCACCATCTCCCGACGTTTGCCCAAGTTCATGTTCATTGCATCAGTGATGCCGTCTAGCCGTCTCATCCTCTGACACCCTCTTCTCCTTCTGCCTTCAATCTTTCCCAGCATCAGGGACTTTTCCAATGAGTCAACTGTTCACATTAGATAACCAAAATACTGGAGTTTCAGCTTCAGCATCAGTCCTTCCAATGAGTATTCAGAGTTGATTTCCCTTAAAATTGACTGGTTTGATCTCGTCCTTGAGGAGATATATATATATATATACCGTCAGTAAAACTGATTAAAGAAATTAAGTTGGCTGTGTGTGCAAAACACATCAGTGGGAGGAAACAAGGGGTGGGGAGAACAATTTATGACTTCAAACAAAGCCTTAGATCATTTGAACTTGTTCTGGGAATATAGTGGGAAGAAGGAAATTATTAGACAAAAAAGTCATTTTGAGGGAAGAAGTAACAGAATGTGGAGACAAATTGGTCCTGGAGATACTGATTCACATGTGAGAGGATCTGACTTTTCTATGGGAGGCATGAGCTGAGCTTCCCCACAGGCTGGTGAAGATGCCACGTCACAAAACTGAGAGGGAGGAAGATGGAGGGCCACACGTACTACTTAAATATATTTTCCAGTCTCTCCTAGTCCTTTTTCATGTGTAAAATGAGGTTAATGATGCTATAGATTGTGAAGAAGTTGTGAACAGCAGAGAGAAAAAAAATGTGGAAAACGTGTAGCACCTTCTGGCCTCGCAAGCGGTAGGCACCCATGAGTGCATGAGACTAAGAATGGCTGCAATAATCACATATTACAATAGAAAATAAATGAGCTTCCAAGATGATATTGAAGACTGTCCATATGTGTTTCTAGGAGGTGGGTGGACACTGTCAGTGTTTGTGCACATGAGAAAATAAGACCTCAGCTATTAGGAGAGACAAAGTCAGTGGTAAATCAGGGAAAGATAGGAAGTGGGGTCGGGTAAGGCAACATGGCAGTTGGCAGTATTGTTTCAAAAGGAGGCGGCTCCATTTGCTACAGAAGATTCAGTGGTGTGTTCATTTCTCTTTTCTTTACCTCCCTTGACTCACACGCAGGTGTGGGAGTTGAAACAAAAAGATCTTGTAACGTGCTGCTTAAGATTCCCCTCATATAAGATTTGGTTCTCAGCCCATTTTCTGTCAGGCTTCCTGAGATAGGAAAGCAGTGCATAAAAATTCTCAGGCTTGAGGTGAACTCTCCTGAGCTCCAGACGGGAATTTGCAGCTGCCTGTAGACACCTCCATCTGCATGTCCTGCAGGCATGTCCAACCCAGCATGTCCCAAACCAAATTAATTACCTTCCCACACACTGGTTCCCCCCTCCGGCGTTCTGTCTAGGTTAATGCCATAGCCAATTTCCCAGGTACAAAATCTAGACATTTCAGTTCTCTCACTTCTCATCTCATACCCCCTAAGATCAGTCTGCTGCCAATCTTTGTGGATTCACCCTTTTGTCATTTGTGCTCTGCGCTGCGTTTTCTGACTTCCATTGCCCTAGTGAGGTTTCTGCTGTCTCCTGCAGTACGACACCAGCAATCAGCCTGGCTCTCTCCAGAGGCTTCATGTCCAACTCTTTGCGGCCCCATGGACTGTAGCCTGCCGGGCTCCTCTGTCCATGGAAGTTTCCAGACAAGAATACTGGAGTGGGTTGCCATTTCCTATTCCAGGGGATCTTCCTGACCCAGGGATCAAAATTGCAACTATTGTGTCTCCTGCCTTGGCAGGCAGATTCTTTACCGCTGCTCCATCTGGTGGCAGATGAGTTCTTTACCACTTAGTGTCACCTGGGAAGCCCTTCAAGAGACTATAGGGTCCTGCAACTCCAAAGCACTCCTTAACGGACACCAACAAAATGATGGCCCACCCCCCAGAGCTGCGTAATGGATGTACCTGTGCCCCTGTCCCCAGCTTCTCAAGTGGCTAATCCAGTTGAATTCCCCAAGCACAAATCACTTCTCTTTCTGAAAATACTTCAGTAACTCACCACTGAGTTCACAGAACGAAGTCCCCAAACCCAAATTTCTCCCATTTCCTTTTCCTATGGACTTCCCTCGTAGCTCAGTTGGTAAAGAATCTGCCTGTAGTGCAGGAGACCTGGGTTTGATTCAGGATTGGGAAGATCCCCTGGAGAAGGAAATGGCAACCATTCCAGTATTCTTGCCTGGGAAATCCCATGGACAGAGGCACCTGGCGGGCTACAGTCCATGGGGTCACAAGACTTGGACACAGCTTAGGAACTAAACCACCACCACCTTTCCCATGGTATCTCTTCAAGCTTTCTATGCTCCATCTATGTACCTTGAATGGCAGGCCCTGTCCTTCAAACAATGTAACTATTTTCTCCCAACACTTTCAACACCATTTCCACTTCTTAGAAATTTTTATGACCTGAACATCTTTTCTTATCTTTTGTATTGTAGTAGAGCTAATTAACAATGTTGTGATAGTTTTGGGGGCACAGCAAAGGGTTTCAGCCATGCATATACATGTATCCACTCTCCCCCAAACTCACCTCTCATCCAGGCTGTCACAAACATTGAACAGAGTTCCCTATGCTATATAGAAGGTCCTTGTTTGTTATCTGTTTTAAATATAGCAGTGTGTACATGTTGATTTCAATCTCCCCAACCACCCCTTTATCCCACCCTTCCCCCTGCTCCATAGTTACCATAATTTTGCTAAGTCTGTGAGTCCAAATAATGTAATTTTTTAAGCTCAGAGTTAGTGGCTCCAGGAATATTCTGCTTGAGCTAGCTAAGCTCCCCTCTTCCTTCCTGACTCAGGTTGAAAGCTACCTTCGTGATCTCATATTCTTAAGCAGGGCCCCATTAGCTGAATATTCTTGTATTACTCTCATTGGTGGCTAGTACAACCAGATTTTACAATGTAAGAGGACAGATACCATCTTTTATTGTCATCTCTGAATCTCCAGGGCATTTTGAATTGACTATTCACTAGTCTGAAAATAATCTTCTTAATTTCTTACTATAAGAAATATTGATTTTTTTTTTTTTTTTTTACAAAATAAAGCTTTTAAAAATAGCAAAGAAACAGCTATTTGTCTTCAGTGCGCCCAAACAGTGAATGCCCTCAGCTCCACTGTATTAAATACACTTTTTAAAGTCCCTTGCAGTTTTATTATTCCAGGTGCTACCATAAGAAGCCTTTGTGGTCTACTGCTATAAATGTCATTTGGTCCCATTAAGCAGTGTATAAGTGCATGAAGTGATTGTCTAAATTTATGTTGAGTATTCCTGAGAATATTAAGTCAGGTAATACATCAAAAATTTAGAAATTAACTATTTATAATTTTTTTTTTTTTACTGAGCTCAACATAATGTATGCTTGTTCTGTGACTGTAAGATATGTCAAAAGGGAAGTAGCTAACTTAGACTACTATCCAAATAATTCAAATAATACTCATAGCTGTCTTAATTACTTGGCATTTTAGGTGACATGATGGGAAGTTGAGGTGTTGAAGAAATTACTTACGTTTTTGGTTTTTTTAAATTTTTTTGACCACACTATGCAGTATGTGGGCTTCCCAGGTGGCGCTAGTGGTAAAGAACCTGCCAGCTAAAAGACGTAAGAGATGAAGGTTCAATCCCTGTGTTGGTAAGATCCCCTGGAGGAGGACGTGGCAACCCACTCCAGTGTTCTTGCTTGAAGAATGCCATGGACAGAGGAGCCTGGTGGGCTACAGTCCATGGGATCGCAGAGTCAGACACAACTGAAGTGACTTAGCACATGTGAAGTATGTGTCGTCTTAGTTCCCTGACCCATAGTTCAAACCCATGCCTCCTGCAGTAGAAGTGTGGAGTCTTAACCACTGTACCACCAGGGATCCTGGGGAGGCTTATGGTTCTGACTGAGCAAGTTATCTACTCAATTTTTATTTAAATTATGGGAAAGATGATACTTAGCAGTTGATTTCAAATATTGTATTCCTTAGGCTCATTTTCTTTAGAAAATTAAGAAACTGGGATATGAAAACAGTGAGAAGAAAAATTGACATAAATGGGCATATTTTGTACTATATCAGACAACTACATTATTTATCATTTAGCTCAAATAGAAAAGTTGTAAAGTAAACAGTCATCTTTTTGTCATTTTTCAGTGAAGATACATATTCTTACAGAGTAGCTTTGGGTTTTGGAGATAGTTATTATTACTTTATTCAATCATGTTGTCTCAGATTTTCCCCCTTGCTAATAGTTTGTGAAAGTGATTATAAAGTATAAAAATTAGACACAGGCAAATTTTTACCCTCTAGAAAATATCTATTGACACATTTTAATTTCCTTTCTATTTTCTGAGAAATAAACATAATACACAAAATACAGTAAAATGCACTTTTCCCATTTCAAATAAATATAGTTTACTCTTGTAAAAAATTTAATAATCTGTGTAATTCACCACAGTATCTTAATCAGTGAAATAAGGCAAAAAAAAAAAAAATCTCTAGCTAAATTGTCACTTACTTTAAGATTCTCTTGGTTTTTTGCTAGAGAAAAGGAAAACTATTCTCTGTAGAATTATAGTGAGACTTGGAGACTGCTGCTTCTGATTTGGAGAAAGCAAAGATAAGTTCCTTTATAAAGTGTTTAGTGTCAAAATGAGTCTCAGTTTGGCAGAAGGATAACATCCAGGTTTTGCTGAATGAACTAAAGTTACATGTAAACTTTTTTTGTTAATACTTCTTAGAAACTAGACTGCATTCTGAATTATAATGATTCCTTTGTATCACATGAGTAATTTTTCAAAATTAGTGGTTAAGTATTTAAGTTAACAGTTATGTATGTAATACAAACCCAAGACAGAATTTTAAAGCTCTATTAACAGGAAAGGTTAAAATAATGGTGCTATACAGTATGGATTTATCCTTTTCACAATTGTTATTCTTAATAAGAACTGAAATCTACTGAATTATACAGACTTAACACAGACTCATATACACATACATCCCTGATCAGTTTGAGACAATGCTATAGTTTGCTCTTGTAAGTAGTAAGAATATTTTTAGTAACCAGCAAAAATCACATTTAGGTAGTCACCAATCTTCAGAGTGTACTTATGTATAATCTATTTCTCCTCAAAAGAATATATCACCAAGTAATAAAAATCATTAGTACTGTCTAACTTCCTATGTTAGCAGTTATTTGGAACTTTACATACTAGTAAGCTTACGGAAATAAATCAAACTTTACTGGAGCTCCAACTCCACCTAGCATGTTTCGGCGCATTTACATGGATGCAGAAATGCTGGTCAAACTCTGCCAAAGCATAAACCTCAAAGCATAACTGTGTTCAGTAAAAATCTTGCACAGGCTATAAAGTGGGTATCAGACCTGTCCTCAGCATTACAAAAGGCATCAACTACCGTCCAGGTGGTGCTTCATAATATATGGAATTTTTCCCACTTCCTTTCAAAGAGTGGAACATTATGTGCTTGGGTATCCTTTCATGGCAACATTTTCATTTCTACACATTTCTGAAACAGTTAAGTGTGTGTTCAAAAAATTCACAAGTCCAGTGAAATAAATTTGTAGTTTCCTTCTTTGACAGTCTCTATAATTCCTCCATCTCAAAATGTGTGTTAAAGCTGTTCGCCATGGATGTGTGTTCAAAGATCCTCGACAGGCTTGGTTTCAGCAGCTCCACTGAGTGGCAAGGCAGGTGCTGAGCGGTGTCACTCTTCAGAGCCATCATTTGGTCTGTCCCAGGCTCCCGTCTGTCGTAGTAGAGAGCCCAGAGCAGAGTGATGGTGAGAATCATGGCCAGGATCTGTGTCACTCCAATGGAGATCCCCAGAAACCTCAGCACCTGCAGTTGTTTGGTTCCTCTCAAAAAGGAATACATTTTCTTCCCACAACCCTGTAAAAGAAATAATACGGTCAATATTCCTCTGACTGTGTTACAGAGGATCAAAATAGTGAAAAAAAAAATCATCTATCAGTTAGTGGAACCAAACAACTTGAATTACAAACTTTTAAGATGGTGACTCTCAATAGGGAACCCCTGTGAGCAGCTGGATGGGAGATAGAAGTGTGGATTCTTAAAATAAATTTTAATTATTAAAATAACTGCCTTCTTGTTTCCTTCCCCAGATTCTATAAATAACTCAACTAAATCAAGGAAACCAAGGCTACTGAATCAGCCTACTGTTAATTTGTGCATTATAGTGGAGGAGAGGAATACATAATATGTAACACTTAAATTTCCAAAGACACTTATAAGTAACTATACCCTAATAAGTCATTACTCTTAAGAAATAAAAATCATGTAAAACTAGTCACAGACACATTTCAGTAACTACCTTTTCTGGCATACCATGTGATGCAAATTAAGAGCAAAACATTAGCAACGTTTTATCAACTTCACCAAAAGTGAAGTTAAAATATTTATAAGTAATACTATTGATACTTAACACTGCTTTAACAAAATAACTTCTCTAGTCATCTTACCTTGTTAATACACATACACACACACACACACACACACACACACACAGTGAGAAACCACAATAAATGACACAAAGACAGTCACTGACGTTCAAGTATTTTTCAAAGAGTTCTGCTCAGGTAATTCATCAGAACCCATTTGCACTTATGCTTATACATAATTCTAACAAACATCCTTATATGACAACATATAGATCATGAACTGCAGAGCCAGAATTCTGAATTCAAATCCCTGCTCTGCTATTTATAAGCTTTGTGACTTTGGTCATGTTACTTAATCTGTGATTCAGTTTTCTTGTATGAAAACATGAATGATAATGGGGCCAGCCTGTTTGTGATCTTGGGAAAATTAAATGAATAAGCACAATTAAACACCTAGAATGTGATCTCATATATGGTAAGAGCTCAGTTGGGATCAGATTTATCTGGTATATCAGCCCACAGAAGATTAGAAAGCACAAATTAAAAGAGATGCAGGATCTATGAAGAGCAGGTATTAATAGACAAGCATGAGTACAACACTTTTTTAGAGAATAAAACACCAAAAGCATGGCATTGTGTTCCCACCGAGTACTGATGAAATAATCTTGCCCACCTGTAACAGCGACGGTGGAGGTCACTGTTTCTCAAGACAGTGAAGTAACTATCCAAAATGAATGTTTGCCACTGAGGCTTTAGATCAAGTCTCTCCTTATGAAGCAAAGAAATCTTTAACATAGTTTGGAAAGAGGCACACCAAAAATACTTAAAAGGTTTAGCTTCAGACATTTGGAAAATTAGTTTATGTGAACATATCCTTTAGCATCATTGCTAAGTAATGCAGCACAGATCATCATATCCATCTCCAAAGAAATTGATATAAAATGGCTTTGCATGGTTTAGTTGATTCCTCAACTATGTTTTTAGTACTTAGTACAAAAATGGATCTTTAATGAATAAAGAACAATTAAAATAAATTCCACAATTAAAGGTAAACTACTCAAGAAATACATATGCTAATGATACAACCTTGCGAAATAAGTCAATTATTATTTGATTTTTACCTTTTCAGCAGTCTCTGGTGCTTAAATTTTACCCATATAGTTCTTCCCATTGACATGTAAAGATCTCCCATCCCTTTAGACTAACTCACTCTAAGCTGAATAACTATGCAGAAAAGGTAATATTTTTTTAATTTGTGACTAAAACAAAGCAGAAATTGACTGTGCTTCATACTCTGGCATCCAGTAAAGTCTGTTTCAATTTTATTTTAAACAACCACATATACCAAAACAAAGATACAGTAAATTATATCATCTAGGATATTTGGGAATGTGATATATTAGATAACAGTGAATGTTCCAGAGTGGGAGGGGACCTTAGAAGTCAAAAAGTTCAACTTTTTGTTTGTAAAAATATGGCTAAAAAGCACTTCTAGAGTAACATCCACAAAACTGGCAGAAAAAGGACCTCTGAATAGCCTCTCCCCCATATAAGCAACGAAACCACCAGAGAAAATTGTCAGAATCAACTTTTTTTAGAACTCCAGAAATTAACCAAATGTTTGCAGCAATCTGAGGAGCATTTATTCAAGAGAAGCACCTGAATCTCACTAAGAACAGCAAGCTTTGTGGCGTTTTAATTTGCTTTACTCCCGTGCCCCTTCCCCTGCTCTGCAGGAGCCTTGAAAATAAACAGCCCATAATTACGGTAAAAATCAGTGGTCCGGCAGCCACCAAAGGCAACAGAAAAGGGTCGGAGCGCCTTCAAAGACCCATTGTCAGAGAACGGTCATTATTTGTCCTATCTGGTGGTTCCCTGAAAGAGCTCACTAGCAAGGCTGTCTTTATTTGACTTGACTTGCAGCTCAACCTGGGCAACAGTCTTTTTCCCTCCGGGGAGTATTTGACAAAAGCATTCACAGGTAACTGCTCAACACTGAGGCTGCCTGAGGCAGCGGAGAATAGTTGCACACAATGGGCTAGTCAGAAGCCAGAGGGGGAAAACTGGAGAATGTGAAGTCCTTTGTGGTTTTGGCAAAGTTCTGACATATTTGTGGGGATCTAGAAAGTTACACATGTGAGTAAGGCTATGCTGAAGCCCAGGACTGTGCACATACTCAAGAAAGAACTACAAAGGCCCTGAGATCTCACCTCCGGCTAATGTTGAGGCTCTATGCTTCCTCAGCAAAGTCTGGGAGACTTATTGGTTCTGGGAATCTAAAGAAAGCTCAGTGGCCACACAAGAAAATGCAATAAAATATTAAGACAATCCAGGCTGTCATGGATGGATTTGAATCCCAGTGAAAAAAGCTTTTCAGTTCCCCCAGAAGAGAGGACATAGGTTTGTATCATTATGGCTCATAGTCAGAAGCTGGCCTCCTTAGAGATCACTGGACTGGAAAATTATCTCCATGTCAAGGAGGGTAAAGGTGGTTTATTCAAAGCAAAGGTCCTAGTTAGACTCCTCAATTTTTAATAAATAAATCAGCCCTATTACTTCCTCATTTAGTTTACAAAGATAACTCCCAAACTAGACAGAATGAAAGTATTTAGTTTCGGACTAAGTTTGTCACCAGAATTCATTATATTTTATCCTTCTCTATCAAAAACCCCTCAGAAAGAGATGTTATCTATAGACTCTTTAAAATAATATCAATTGCCATCTCTAGGTACTTCAACTTATATTTAAATATCACACCAGACCACCAAATTCTGCCATGCTGCAATATATTAACCTGTGCCCTTACATATTATTTTCCACTGAAGTGTATTTTAATGATATTGAAGAACATCATAAGAAATTACTCTATAAAATTTTTGAAAAATAATATTGAAGGTGTTTTCCTAAGTATTTTAGAGTGGTAGATATAAAACTGCACTTGAGCAAATACTTTAGAATTTTGCTCCCTTTGAAAAACTAGAATACATGCCCTCCAAACATTAAAATGATCGAGACGATTATGTGTCATTTCACCTGGGCTTTCAGAAAGCTCAAGGACAAATATGAAATCAGCCACAGTAATCCCATTTGCCTTCACATCAAGCATGTCCAATTACTCTTTCTTTAATCCTGGCTTTCCACTGCTATTTACGTATTTTTCCCTTCCAGTTTTATTGAGTTATAATTCACACAGCACTGTGTAAGTTTGGGGCATACAACATAATAGTTTGACTTACATATATCATGAAATGATTATCACAATAAGTTTACTGAATATCCATCATCTCATATAGATATAAAAGAAAAGAAAAAGAAGAAACATTTTTACCTTGTAAAGAGAACTCTTAGGATTTACTCTCTTAACAATTTTTATATATAACATTTTATATATAATATTTTATATATAATGTTAATTATATTAATCATGTTCTACATTACTTCTCTAGGACTTATTTAGCTTTATCCAATAAATAAATCTTATTTTTATTATTCATCCATTGTGCCTTTTTGTTGTATGTTGCATTAAATCATTTAATAAAAAAGATACAAGGTATAAACATATAAATAAAGCACAAATCTCTCTACACTGCATACAATTTAATAATTCTTTGGTAATTCAGGAGACACTGTAAAAACTTGCAGCCTATTAGGGATCAAGCTGAATTTCAGAGAATTGCTTACACAATTACTTAAAGTTAAGGATTAACTTTCCAAATGAATATTCTTCTTCTTGAAAAAAGAGTATTTTTTTTTCAGATTTCTGTGTACAACATGATTGTCTGCCTTAGCCACTCTCTGAATTCTTCATAGACACAACTCCAGGGTTTATGGTCTATTCTGCAACACCCTCTTCAAAGCAGTTCAGTCTGAATACAAGTTGTGAGCTTATTCTGAACCAGTCAAATAATCATGAATAACGTTTACACTTTTCAGTGTAAACTTGGATTTTTGGTTGAAAAGCAAGACACTAAGTCTAGAGAAGAAAAAATATAAATGTGTCTCTATATAATCTATTGTACTATTCACAGATATTTAGTTGCACAAACACTGTTGAGTGTTTGCTGTTGAGTGAGACAAAAAAGGAAACAGAAATGTTAGAGTTCAAAACTGCATTCCATTTCACAAAGACTCTTACTCACAATAGGAAAGAACTAAATTGCATTTATTTGCTTTTCTCAAAATAAAATACTGTTGATTTACCTTGAATATGTTTTCTTCCTAAATAAAGCCATGTTAGCACTGCATTAATAATCTCAGATAATTCAAAGGTATGGAATAAGACAAGTTGGCTAACCTACTTTGCTTGCTGCAATGTTAAAATTCTGGTCAACTGTAAATAACAACACTACCTTTTTATCTGAGAGAAATCACTAATCCCTCTATTTCCTGGAATCTATCTGAAGGCATGTCAAGATGCCTTACTTCACTTGAGGAAATTATACACTTGAAATTATTCTCTGATCAAGCTCCAAAATGAGTTTCTAAAATTAGAAGAACTCCTGTGGCTTTTCAGTACTCAATATTCACAGGCCACATCAAAAAATTAGGCAGACTTCTAATGTGCTTATGAAGATAAAGTATAAATAAAATCTAGGTGCCAATACATGCCAGTATTGATATCTTCATAACTGATTTTTCATAATAAACATAACTCCCAAGTTTGAGATGACAGTGTTAATTATCAGGTACAAATAAATAACATTCAGTCCTATTTATTTTAAAACTGAAAAACTGAGTGAGGGCAGTTCATGAGTTCATGAGCTTTAAAGAGGTGAGAGCAAAAGTTCTCCACTGAAAATCATAAGCCCTGCAGGAAAATAAACCCGTCCTTAAAAAAATTAAACAGCAAGTAACAAAATTTACTCCAGGATTTTCTGTTCTGTTAAGAGTAAAGTTACTCAAACCCATACACAGGAAATGCAGTAGAAAAAGTCTTCATGTATCTCAAAAAAACCCACAGACCCTTGAATCTCATTTCATCTTCACAAGCTCCCCATTAGAGATGCAGAATCCTAAGTTTAAAAGACTACATTTATTGAACATCTGTCATTTTTACCAAAAATACGAGGGTGAAAGAGGAGAGTGAAAAAGCTGTCTTAAAGCTCAACATTATAAAAACTTAGATGATGGCATCCAGTCCCATCACTTCATGGCTAATAGAAGGGAGAAAAAGTGAAAACAGTGACAGATTTTGTTTTCTTGGGCTCCAAAATCACCGTAGATGGTGACTGCAGCCATGAAATTAAAAGATGCTTGCTCTTTGGAAGGAAAGCTATGACAAAGCTAAACAGCATGTTAAAAAGCACAGATATAACTTTGTTACAAAGATCAGTATAGTCAAAGTTATGGTTTTTCCAATAGTCATGTACAGATGTGAGAGTTGAACCATAAAAATGGCTGAGTGCCGAAGAATGGATGCTTTTGAATTGTGGTACTGGAGAAGACTCTTGAGAGTCCCTTGGACAGCAAGGAGATCAAACCAGTAAATCCTAAAGGAAATCAACCCTGAATATTCATTGGAAAGACTGATGCTGAAGCTGAAGTTCCAGTACTTTGGCCACCTGATGTGAAGAACCATCACTGGAAAAAGACCCTGATGCTGGGAAAGGCTGACAAAAGGGAAAGGGAACGGCAGAGGATGAGATGGGTAGACAGCATCACTGACTCAATGCACACGGTTCTGAGCAAACTCCAGGAGACAGTGAAGGACAGAGGAGCCTGTGTGCTATAGCCTATGGGGTTGCAAAGAGTCAGACACGACTTAGTGACTGAACAAGTGTCAGAAAACCCAGAAGGTGGTATTCTCCCTAGGAAGGTGAGGTGCAGGGGCAGATGTTCACTGTCTGGGCGGAAAATGTATAAATACAAACTGCTCATTAGATGTCATCTCTCGCTGGGCCCTTTTGTCCACCTAAATGTTTGTCCTTAAGAACTGGAAAGATGTGAAAACAAAATGAGAAACCACATGAAGTCCCCAAAACCTTGATCTAAAATCTACCTTCAGCCAACACAAACAGAACTAGAAAATGCATATTTTCCTGCCATTACTAGCAAAATTTAGGGCAATTTGGTTAGTTAAAAATCTAATCATACGTCACTATTTTTTCTATTTACCCTAATAAGTGTTAATAAATTCCTGTTATTATTGTCATTAGCTACCACCATGCATTGAAGATTCGTGTTTATTTTGTGCCAAGTGATTTGCTAAGGGTTTCTTATTAAGTAGCCCAATTTACTCTTTTTAAATTATAATGAGGCAGATACTACTATTACCTCATTTAACGGATAAGGAAATTGAGGTTTAGAAGTGAAAAAAATCTATGAACACTCAGCTTGCTCCTCACCTTGTACTCCACATCTTGAAATTTTAGTGACTAATACAAGTATGAGCTTTGGAATCAAATAGATCTGAGTTCAGTCACTGACTAGCTCTGTGAAACTGGATTAGGGCACTGAACCTCTTTGTGCCTCACCTTTCTTATCTGTAAAATGGGGATAATGATACAGCATCTTCAAATAAATGTTATAGGGCTTATATATACATTTATATAATGTATATAAAATGCTTGCTCAGAGAGTTCTATATGTGACTCTATTTGAAAAATCCTATGTGTATTTTTTAATCCCTAATTTACTTTAACTCTCAGCTATTACTATAGTATATATTACAAACAGGCACTATTTGAAGGGTTGTAAACATGCTAATTCACTCACATGAGATGGGTATTCTGGTTATCTTCAATTTAAAGGTAATAAAAATGAAGTACAGAGAGGTTTAAAACTTGCCCAAGGTCACACAGCTAGCAAGAAGTAGAGGGAAGATTTAACCCAAAGAGTCTAGTTTGGAGCCTAGCCTTAACCTCTGAACCATGCTTCCTCTCTAAGGAAAACTCATTCCTAGAATCCTCTCCTTCCTCGGCTTTCAGGACACTGCTTTCCATTTCTTCTCTACCTACAACAGGTGTCTTCTCTGCCCTTAAGTATTGCCATTCCCCAGCTTCTGTCCTTTGCTGCATATATTACGCAGGATATAGTTTTACCTCCTCCCATGCATTTATTGCCTCCTACATATTGATAACACCTGGAAACTGTTAAGACATCCCACTTGCCCTAGTCTGTTCTCCGCTCTTCCTAGCATAGCATTTTCTACGGGAACATAGCCTCCTATCCAGAGACCACACTTACCAGCCTCCCTTGCTGCTAAGCGCAGCCTCGTAAGCCAAGGGAATGTGTGCAGAGGTGCGGAGGGCAGAGCTTCACGCATTGGATATTCCCCTTCCTACTTCCTCCTCCTCCCCATTACTGCAACTTAAGGAAAACAGGAGCAATTGCGGAAGACAAATGTTTAAAAAAACACTGTCTAACCACCCAAGACCCCTGGGCAAACTTGTACAATAGGGCTGCCTGGCAGCCTGGACCAGCTGACTGACCTATGAGAGAGAAACAGAATTCTACCTCATCCAAGCCATTGTATTTGGAGCTAGCACTTTCCTAAATAGGGCACACAAAACCCAGATCTCTGGCTGAGTTCTGTCTCCTGAGCTTCATACTTCCTACTGGGTTTCTGCACATGGAGACCTGACAGGAACCTTAAACTCAGCATTTCCAAAGTGGAGCTAATCAAATCCTACTGCTCCCCTCAACAAATGACTTCTTCATCTTTCCAGAGTCCAAGTCAATGTCAAGCACCCCTGTCCTTGCAGCTTCCCTGTCACTCACTCCCCCACCCACCCCAGTCATCATTCTATTCATTCTCCCCCTTTAAATATCTCTCACACTCATTCTCTCCTTGCCGTCCTCAATGGTACACCTGAATTCCAGCCCTTATAATCACTCACGTGAATTACATGCACATTTCCCTACCTGATCCCCTTCTCACCCAATCAAGACGCAATTCTCACCTCCACTCAGACTCTACAAAGCCAACCTAATGATTTTTTTTAAAGCATAAATTTAAAATTGTTACTTTGTGAGGTACTTTCTCAGGTCAAAATACTATCATGGCTTTCTATATCGGTACCTTCTAAAGGCAAAATTTGCAAGTCTCTCCTAATAAAGCACAGGAGGAAAAATAAGTTGTTTGAATAGTGAATAGGTAACAGGAAACTCACCATTGAACTATATCGAGACAGGGAGAAAAAGGAAAGAAGGCATTTGTATACCTGAAGCAAAACCAGCAGAATAGTTCAAGACCCGATTAGATCAAGCAAAGCTTGAAGATGAAAGGGATTCTGCCCCCCCACCAAGCCCAAACTGGTCCTGCAAGGCTTGGATTATAAAACAGCTATCACCCCAGGTCCCAGTCAACCCGACCCCTGCCGGCAGTTAACGGAGGAGATAATGAAGTCAGCAGAGAGGCATGAGGGAGTGTTTTTGACTTTATATAAAGGAGCCCTGAGAATGGAACTTCTTGGGGATATTCCATCTAAATAACCATGGAACTTGAAAAGCTCCCTACCGTTCACCGTTCAGGCGATTCTATGTGTGTTTATCTGAAAATGGCACATCATCATTAATAAATCAGCATCCCATAACTACTCTGTCCTCAGCTTTACTTTCCTAACAATGCCTCAAATTGGTGAACTTGTCTTTTCATCTGGCAACTACTCACAGACTTCAGGATAAAATGCACGCATTAGCAGGACATACAGGGCTGTTCATAAGTCAGCGCCTGCCCTGTCCAGACCTCCCCATTCCCCCTGCGCCCACTGGGCTGTCCTGCTTCTAGCTCTAATTCTGCACCATTGCCTCTGTCTGAAAAGTCCTTTAGGGACCCAAGCCACCCAGATGTTTTTCGGCAACTGGCTAACATCCACTTAGCCTTTAAGAAGACCCAGTATCCACCACCGGCTCTATGCGTTCTCACTGCACAACTCCATTATAAAGACAGTGGCAGTGAAGAACCGCCCACCCAGTGTCAGGCTTCTCCCCATGCCCCAGGTCAGGATCATCTCCTTCCCACCTCTTTTTCTAGCCACTGAAGGGATGATCATTCCTTCACAGATTTAACCAATTTCACAGTAGTGCAACTGGATGGTACCTGGCCAGGGGCCAGAGCTGTTACCTCTTCCTTGCTGGCTCCTTTTTTCAACACTTGCCCCTAATTTTGTTTGTTTGGGGCATGGCAATTTACTTGGTCCCGAGGAGTCCCACTAGCAGCACAAGAGCAGGATGAGCTGGGAAAAAAATAATCCATCCCATACCTAGGTAGAGCTTGCCAGAAGGCCACACCCCCATTCCCCACCCTGTCCTTCTGTACCCACAACACTCTGTCATCTTTCTTCCTCTGGTTCAGAAGTGCTGACATAATATTTATGTGTGTAGGATGTTGTGTGTGAAAATCATAAAATTAAACGTCTATTAGTCAAAGCAGACACATAGTACTGACTCACCTTTCTAATTCTAATGAAGATGTTGACAGGAGAAGAGTATTAGCAAAAAGAGTTGAGAGCTAAGATTACTGCCCCTCCCCACAAAAAATGCACAGAGATCAGAAAATGAATATCATTTTCAAGGACAGCAGGGTGCAAAGAAGATGGGTGGGGCCAGGACCTCCAATCCCAGTGAAGGTTGAATTCCTGACTCTCAGCTCACCGAAAGGTTAGCACACAACTGGGAGAAAAACCTCAAGCCAACTCACATGATCACCATGGCTGCCCCCCCGCCCCTCTTAACTTGGGGAGCATCTCTGCACGTCCACTTACTTTCTGAGAGGACTGCAGACCTAGACACACCGTCATCATCTCGGTTATTCTTCCTGCAAGTCTGGACTCAGAGAGAAAGACGCATCCCCTTCATATCCACACCCCCCAGGCTCGGGCTTAGTCGTGTCTGACTCTGCAACCCCATGAACTATAACTCAGCCAGACTTCTGTCCGTGGGATTCTCCAGGCCAGAATACTGGAGTGGGTTGCCATTTCCTCCTCCAGGGGATCTTTCTGACACAGGGATCGAACCCAAGACTCCTGCATCTCCTTCATTGCAGGCCGATTCTCTTACCGCTGAGCCACCGGGGAAGTCCTGCCCTCCTCTATCTCTTTATTTATATATAGAGGCTTTCTGTCACTCAGAAAAGAAACAAACAACCATCTAAAGAGGAAGAAATGGTTGAGGGCAAAATTATTTGCCATAAAGGAAAGTATTAAGAATATTTATTATTCAAACCAAGTACCACAGGGAACTTGTCAAGATTAAAGGTCTAAAGAAAAAGTGTCTTAAGGGCACACAGCTTCGTGGAAACCAGCTCACTGTCTGGCCCTTACATAACCTCTGTGAATAACTACTTTTCTGAAGAAGCAGTCCATCTCTGAACAGTAGTCTTTCTCCTAACTACAAAACAAAGGATTGTGTCTTGGGACGTATACTTTACTTGACTCTCTCTCCCTCTTGCTTGTACATTTGAGTTGGTCCTTTTGAAGTAGGGCCTGTTGTGAGCTTGTTTACATCCATTTCTTTTTCTTGAGGTGGCATGCAGAGGACAAAAATGTTTTTTCAATTTTTTTTGAGGGGATGTTTTTGCTTCATTTTCTCTCTGAGATAGCAAACACTGTAACTATTCCATACAACTGTGTTTCTTCACACTTTTAGGTATACCGTCTTTTCCCAAGAAAAGCTGATGAAAGGTATGGATCCTGGTCGTTGAAAAATGCATGCAAAATATCAAAAACAATTACAACAGTATCACTTTTCTCTTGAAGCCCATCCAAGAGTTGGGCTTGGGGTAAGGCCCATGGGAAAGGAGCAAGAAGTCCCTATTTTACCCAAACTTTGAACTCTACCAGCCTTCTTTAGTCTTCTTTCTCTCTTATTATTCTCCAGTCAAGTCTAGAGCTCTAGTGGCTGACAGGATGAAAAACTTGGCAGGGGAGAGAAGAAAGAGATGCATCTTAGTCCTGTGTTTTACCAACTTAAACTCTGATGTTTCTTTCATTGAAGCCAACTCTCACACCTAGTGTTTAGAAAGTGTGATTAGATTAAAAAATCAAATTAGAGGGTAGGAAGTAGTCAGGAATCCATGGTCCAGCCACCTCCAGGTTGAAGGAGGGGTAGCTTTTACACTTGCAGTTTTCTGGGCAAAAAGATACTCTTCAAAAGATCTTTGCCAGGCTGAATCCCTGTTACCAACTGGGCTAGGTTCAAATGCCATCTCCTAAGAGAACCCATTCCTAAACAGCCTACTTAAGTAATTCTGTCATAGGGCTTCCCTGATAGTTCAGTTGGTAAAGAATCCACCTGCAATGCAGGGGACCCTGGTTTAATTCCTGGGTTGGGAAGATCCACTGGAGAAGGGATAGGCTACCCACTCCAGTATTCTTGGGCTTCCCTTGTGGCTCAGCTAGTAAAAAATCTGCCTGCATTGCGGGCAGCTGGGTTCAATCCCTGGGTTGGGGAGAACCCTTGGAGAAGGGGTCACAAAGAGTTGGACACGACTGAGTGACTTTTACTTCACTTTCACTTTCACCAAGAAAGTCTTTCTTTAGCACATGGCCCTGTTCAGAGTCTTCAAAGTGATTTTCACCACTTGAAATGATCTTTTATTGCTATTTTTTTCTTGTTGAATGTCTAACCAGAATATAAGTTATACTGCAAGAGAACGTTTTGTCTGCAACATTCTCCACTATATCTTCAGCATTCACAACAGCACTTGGAAACCAGTAAGTAAAACTTTTGAATGAATGAATGGGACAGAACCAAACTGATGGTCAGAGATATTTTCACCTGTGAATTTTTGAATGTGTACTTTTATACCAGTGGATAGCTCATTACGGATATTTGAGGAGCTGTGTGCCAAACCAAACAATACCTCTGATAAAAATGTTTTTAAAATGTGTGATTACTGCTCTATTTCCACTCTGTCATTTTTCACAGATTTCAAATATGTCATAAAATATTATTGGGTCAGGGACCATGCAGGCCACCAGATGGTTCAGAATGATTTATTTCCTTGATTTCAGACTGCTGAAGAAAGATTGCAGGAAGAAAGTCAGTTCTTATCTCTAAGCTTACAGAATATGAAAGATAAAAGGGACCTTGAAGTTCATCTAGTCCAGATTCACTCTTAATTTAAAAATCCATTCTACCCACCAATGACATAGTTATCTGACCTTGACTTTAATATTTTTAGTGATGAGACACTCACTGTTTTACAAGAGAACCGTTATCACAATTGGACGGATTTTGATGAGCAAGGTCTTCCTTCTATTGATTCAAAATTTCCTTCCTGTAACTTCTGGCCCTTGGAGCAACAATAAATAAGTCTAGTTCCTGTTCGGAATGATGAACTTTGAAATATTAGGAGACATCAAAATATCTCTTTTTAGTACTTACTATTGCAGAATAAATTTTCCTGAATACCAATAGCTGTTTCTCACTTGTTTACATTTTTAGACCCCTCATAGTTCAGGTGGATAATCTCTGGGCACATTGCAATTAGGAAACATGTTCTCCAGGGCAGAGAGGAATTAACTCTTATTTTTAATGATGGATTTAATTGTATTTGTGCCATAAAGCTATTAAGTGATCCACTTTTATAAGTCAGCTATACATATAATTATGTGCTATATCATTACCAATATCAGCATCTGTTATTAATTATAAAATGCAAAAGCAGATTAGTCTGATATAATGAACCTCTATATCTGCTGGAAATCTGTCTATAGAACATCCCAGAACTGATATTGTCAGCTTGCTTTTCAAAGTCTTTGATGAAAATATGAAAAAAACTTTAAAAATAATATGGATCAATTTGCCCATGCACAATAGTGTAGCTCTTTTTAATCTTAAAATTCATGTAACAGCAATTATAGACATCCTGAAGTAAAGCACCTCATTAAAATACTACCAGCAAAAGTGAATTGCATTTTTAAAGCAAAAAATTTCATTAAATATTTAATTAACTGCTTCTCAACTAAGTAACAAAACTGAAGTGAATCTGTCCATACTCAGATTTTGTAGGAAGATGTAAATTCATCCATGTTTTGTCATTCTCAAGGATCAATATTGGTTATAATCATGTTAATAGTATTAATCACCAAAGAAGGTAGAAATTATTACATATGTAGCCCAATAATTTCCCATATTGACTTCCTACTCCTAAGAATTAACAAATGGATTAGATTAAGTTCACACTAGGAACACTGATAGGTTTCAATTCATATGTCTACATTCACATGTAATCATCTGGGGCTTTTTATGGATTTTGGTTTTGGATTTTATTCTGCAATTTTTTTTTTTAATCCCAGGAGGCAGCATTCCCTGGGGCTCACATTCTAATAAGTAAATGTCTGTCTGTAATCATCTGTTTTGCTTTTTTTAAAAACCTAGTGGTGAGTTATAATGTATTGGAATATCCACAACTATGTCTGCATTTACTATTATCTTAGAAATATTTAGCACAACCTCCTGTTTTATGAAATCAACAAGACTTTAACTATTGAACTTATTAGGTGACTATCCCTACTATAGATACCAACCAATATTCAGATTTCACCCCCCAAAAAAGATGTAGCATATCACTAAGGAACTCAAGAGACACTGGACAAATAATTCTTTGTTCAATATATCTTGTATATTCCTTTTCATTCAAAGTCAAAATGCTACTAAGCATAATATGCTTAAAATGATAACATCCAAACACAATACTTCCGAGTAGTGTGGGGCATGACTACAAGTATTTTGATTATCCTTTAAAATAAACAACCTGAGTTATTCAGCTGCTTCAACAATTCTCGGCCCGTCCAAATTCATATGTTAAGGCCCTAAGCCCCAGAACCTCAGAATGTGATCTTATTTGAAAAGAGAGTCTCTGAAGATATAGTTAGTTAAGATGATGTTATAGTGGAGAAGGATGGGCCCCTGGTCCAACATGACTGGTGTCCTTATGAAAAAGGGAAACTTGGAGACAAATGCAAACAGGGAGACTGCCATGTAAAGACAAAGGCAGAGACGTGGGTGATGCTTCTACAAGCCAAGGAATGCCAGTGATGGACAGCAAACCACCAGAAACTGGGGGAGAGGCACAGAACAGGCGTTTCCTCACAGGCATCAGAAGGAACCAACCTTGCTGACACCTCCATCTCAGACATACAGCCTTTAGAACTGTGAGTCAATTAATATGTTTTGTTTAAGCTATCCATACCGTGGTGCTTTCCTACCTTAGGAAGACTAATACAATTCTGAATCTCTTAAAAATATTTGGCACTTCTCTCTGTGGCATGTCTTCAGAGCCCAAAGAACTTTATTTTGGATATCTTAAATGTGACATAGCCTTGTCCTCTCAGACGAATTTTTTAACAGCCAAAAGTTACTCATATTTAAGATATGTATGAGATGAAGCACTTGTGTCAGTAATCCAGCATCTTTTTCAAATTTGTTAATTTACACTATAAATTAATAAAACTGATTTTCTCTTTGTGTATCTTTACAACTGACTTTAGCAGATGGCCTAAAAGATGTTTGGAACAATAATAGTATTTCCAGGGAAAAACAGATACGTGTTGTGTGTGTATATCATATTATGAATGGTGTCAATTATTATTTTTATGTTAAGATGATTTGTGGTATCCAGATGCTTGACTGGTGAGGTATCTGGGAAATGATCCCAGCTTCCCTTCCATCTGATTTACATTTTGAGCCTCCATTCTAGATCAAGACTACAAAACCTTCTATAAAGATGTTTATATCTGTGTGGTCCTACATAGGAACTGCTAGTCCCAAGTAGCTGTGGAGCACTTAAAATGTGGCTAATGCAACTGAGCAAATGCAATTTTTATTTGATTTAATTTTAACTGAAACAGGAACATGTAGCTATTGGCTGGTAAAGAATCCAACTGCAATGTGGGAGACCTGGATTCAATCCCTACGTTGGGAATATACCCTGGAGGAGGGCATGAAAGCCCACCTCAGTATTCTTGCCTGGAGAATCCCCATGGACAAAGAGCCTGGCAGGCTACAGTCCATGGGGTCTCGAAGAGTCAGACACAACTGAGCGACTACACACAGCACAGCTACACTGGAATGATGTAGTTCTAGATTTTAATTTGAAAATAAGATTCCCCTAGCAAAGTTTGAAAGTCACCATTAAAAATGAAGGAATAGGAAAGCTTCTGCTAACAAATGAATAACTGATGATTCTGACAAATTCTCCCAGAAAACCTAACTATGAAAGTTTCTTGGCCACTTGACAACTGATTTGAATCCTAGTGAGCATGTCATTAAACCAGCTAAAACTAACATCACTGATCATTAACCAGCAGGGGGACCTGAAGACTTGAGGACAGCATTTTCTCTGGGGAGTGGAGAGAAACACAGAGTTGTGTGTGTGTGTGTGTGTGTGTTTTGTCATTTTTGTTTTGTTTCCTTCCTTTCCCCCCCTCCCATGTTTTAGTATATATGGAAGCCCTAAATACCTATTCTCTCAGGAACTCCAAACCTTGTCTTCCTGAAAATCCAGAGCTAGTCACACACTCTGCATGTCTATTTTAAAAGCACCCTTAGTAAAGAATCCAACTGCAATGTGGGAGACCTGGATTCAATCCCTACGTTGGGAATATACCCTGGAGGAGGGCATGAAAGCCCACCTCAGTATTCTTGCCTGGAGAATCCCCATGGACAAAGAGCCTGGCAGGCTACAGTCCATGGGGTCTCGAAGAGTCAGACACAACTGAGCGACTACACACAGCACAGCTACACTGGAATGATGTAGTTCTAGATTTTAATTTGAAAATAAGATTCCCCTAGCAAAGTTTGAAAGTCACCATTAAAAATGAAGGAATAGGAAAGCTTCTGCTAACAAATGAATAACTGATGATTCTGACAAATTCTCCCAGAAAACCTAACTATGAAAGTTTCTTGGCCACTTGACAACTGATTTGAATCCTAGTGAGCATGTCATTAAACCAGCTAAAACTAACATCACTGATCATTAACCAGCAGGGGGACCTGAAGACTTGAGGACAGCATTTTCTCTGGGGAGTGGAGAGAAACACAGAGTTGTGTGTGTGTGTGTGTGTGTGTGTGTGTTTTGTCATTTTTGTTTTGTTTCCTTCCTTTCCCCCCCTCCCATGTTTTAGTATATATGGAAGCCCTAAATACCTATTCTCTCAGGAACTCCAAACCTTGTCTTCCTGAAAATCCAGAGCTAGTCACACACTCTGCATGTCTATTTTAAAAGCACCCTTAGGAGGTGGTGATGGAGGTTGGTTCTAGACAATACAGTTCAAACTCCAATTAATTCTAAAACCTAATCTTTCCCAATTTTCTTTGTTAAAATGTGATCAGTATTCAGACTTTTATATTTATTTTTAGCTTGGTTCCCTTTCTTCACATTTCAGAGGAAAAAATATTTCAAGTTCTTTATATTTACAAAGAAGAGGAAAATTGCATTGGCCTGTTGTTGGTTCTTTACTTCCATGGTAAGTAAGTTGGTTTTTTACATTCCATGAATGACACATGGCCTTACCTCTTGATAGAGGTCACTGAGATCTTCCTGGTGGGCCTGTTTGGAACACCCTGGGAATTCCCTAACACAACAGGAATCCGGGGGCCAGTCCATCTCTGTCATTTCCAGCCAGTCGGTGAAATAGACAACTCCACAGCACTTGAACTGCAAAAGAATGACTGGTCAGGCTCAGAAACAACAAAAATATTTTCTTAACTTTTGGGAGATTAAACGTTAAATTTCTTAAATTTTTGCACCCAGAGCTAAAGTCACTTCTGTCATCACCTAATGATATGTGCACATTCTATGTTGACAACAAAAATGTAGGAGAGGACTTCATAATGGAACAATTCTGAACAATAATGCCCATAATGCATGAAGACAGATCAGGCATGACTGAGACTCATTCCCCAAGTGTAAGCTCCTCTACAAGTGATCATAGAGCAATAGTATTAATACACATACTAACAAAACAAATAGCTGAAATCTTGCATTTAATATTAAGCCTCTAGCTACTAGGGAATAGTTGATCAATCTATTTGCATATTGCCTAGTTACCAACTTAACTGCTTCACAAATTCAAATATTATACTAAATGTTTCTGCAATCTCTGTAGAAAGATTTTTGGCCAACAGCCCGCATCACAAATATTACCCAACTTGAGTTCATTAACCACTAAATTTCCAAAAATTTCTGAGATATAAACATAGGTTTGGCTGACAAATTTTTATTCAATTGAGTGAGAATCTTGAAAAAAGCTGTCATATCCTATCACCATAATCTCAGAAAAAATGATGTGCTTTTAGCTTGAATAAAGTTGGGTTTAAGACAAACTAAAGTTGTTTTGTTTTTTTTTTTTTTTTTAGTCTCATTTCACCAACTATTAACAAAAACTTTCTCTGGCCAAGGTTTAGAAACACTGCTTAAGGACATATTTAGATTAGACTCAGAGTAATTAACTATGAAAACTTTCTGCCCTTGGGTAGAGGAGGATTACTCTTCCATACAGTCAGAAAGAAGGACTATGCCTGGGCAGTCACTGAGAAGAATTCTGCCAAGAGCAGCTGGCTTTGCAAATTATGTAGACCAATTGATCAATCTGTGTTCAGGATTAACACTGCATCATAAAATATCACAACCCATCATTTCAAAATTTATCTAAAATAAACTTTAAAGAATTCTGAACTTCTTTTGTGAAATGAAACGAGATGATTTAACATGTTTTCAGTTGTTTAAACATCTAATTTTGAACGAGAAAAAAAATCATCTTGAATACTATAAATGATGAATCACTGATGCTATGAGTAATATTAAGTTTTCCAAGAAACTTAAGAAATAATTTTAGTATTTTCCCTGTATGTATTTTTGTCTAAAAGATACAAACATCACAAATTAAGGCAAACATAATTTAATACCACATATTTCACCTGTCATTAAGTATCCATAAAAAAACACATATAGTAAAAATGACTACTTTCCCAAAATCATAAACTACTACATTTCCAAGTTAGTCTTTTTAAATCCCTGCATGCAGAGGAAACCTACTTCTCATTTCCTAACCTCGTGTGTTTTTCTGTGTTGATGACAGGAGGACAGTTCTGGGAACACTCTGACTCCATCCACAATAGAACAGTCCATTTATCTGGCCTTGTCATGAAGTGAGGCACAGCACAGAAATGACTTTTCCAAATAACTTAAGCATTTCACGTTCTGGGCCAAACATTTTTTTATTTTAATAAGTCACTGAGATATTGTTTCTTTTTACATAATTGTTTTTCTTCATCAATAGAAGATACTGAATTGATACTGAAATTCTTCCTGAAAACTGCCTTATGACGCAAACCCATTCTTAAGCCATACATGACTATGGACTACATCTCTTTAGGCTATTCCTGCCTCCTGTAGTCACACTGTGAGATGGAATCACTCCTCTAACAGGTTGTCAAACTGGAAAATCCCACCACCATTTCACGTAAGCAGAACCACAGGCTCTGATGAACAGGTCAAGTAAGTTATCAAGATCACCAATCAGTGAGTGATGGAGCCTATTCATTCCCAAGCCTAAACTCCCACCTCTATGTTTAAAAAAAAATACATTTTTAGCATTAGCTTTTTTTTTTAAAGTAGTGAATAAACATCACTAGGGCTCAAGTGAGTGTCTGCTAAAGTGAGGTGCATAAACCACACCGAATGAAAAATCAGGAAAACTACTGCCTGATAAGGTTGCTTTCAGCTCTACAATTTATTTTGGAAGAAGAGTGTTATCAACTGAACTGTGTCCTCCCGACCTTACCAGCAAAATTCATGGGGTGAGGTTCTAACCTCCAGAATGTGACCATATTTGGGAAGAAAATTCTTTACAGAAGTAATTTAATTAATCTAAGGTCATAAAGGTGGTGGAGAAGGCAATGGCACCCCACTCCAGTACTCTTGCCTGGAAAATCCCATGGACGGAGGAGCCTGGTAGGCTGCAGTCCATGGGGTTGCTAAGAGTTGGACACGACTGAGCGACTTCACTTTCACTGTTCACTTTCATGCATTGGAGAAGGAAATGGCAACCCACTCCAGTGTTCTTGCCTGGAGAATCCCAGGGATGGGGGAGCCTGGTGGGCTGCCGTCCATGGGGTGGCACAGAGTCGGACACGACTGAAGCGATGCAGCAGCAGCAGGGAGGGCCCTAGTCCCACATGCTGCTGTTTAGTCGCTCGGTCGTGTCCAACTCTTCGTAACTCCATGAACTGTAGCCCACCAGGCTCCTCTGTCCATGGGATTCTTCAGGCAAGAATACTGGAGTGGGTTGCCATTTCCTTCTCCAGGGAATCCCATATGACTGATGTCTTTATAAGAAGGGGAAATTTAAACACAGAGGGAAGATGGCACAAAAGACACAGGGAGAAGATGACTTTGGCCGTCCACAAGCCCAGGACAGAGGTCTCAGGAAAAAAGCAATCCTGCTGATGCCTTGATCTCAGACTTCCAGCCTCCAGAATTGTGAGACAATACATTTCTGATGTTTAAGCCACCCAGTCTGTGGTACTTTGTTATGAATGCAGCTCTAGTGAATTAATACAAGTGCCTTTCAAAAAGTCTTCCAGGAGGCCCAGAGATCTTCCCCACCTCCCTTTGGGTGAAATAGGCCTACACGATGGAGGAGAGAATTTACTATACAACAAATCCAAAAACAGGCGTGCTATCACTTGCAGTGCTATACAGTCTCCCTAAGTTGGATCCCTCTTTGTACCATTAGGGGGAAAAAGAAAAACTCACTTTATTTTTTGACTTGAAATATCATGGTCTACATCACAAATCTCAGAAAATAAAGAGCTCTGGGAAGCTCCGATTCAGGGCAGTAGCTGAACACAGCTTACTATAAATTCCCCACATGCTTCATTTATTTTCCCTTCACATTGCTTTTAGTACAGATGAAAAGTAAACAAACAAAGTCAGGAAGCATTTACATAAACAGGAAATCTGTGCTGCAATGATAATTTTCACCATCTCAACAACTGTAACACAAAGAGCCAGATTTGGAGATTACCCTGGACTTGAACCTCTGCCCGTATCCAAGCCAGAGTGACTGAGCAGAGAGCAGGACATCTATTGTGCAAGACACAGATCCTCAAACACTCAGAGCCCAGGGTTCAATGACATGAACAGAAAGAGATATATTTGGTCACCTGAGGATCTCACTCCAATCACAAGGAAACTGCCTGGGAGAAGAACTTTGCTTGAATCAACGGTTAAAGTAACCAGATTTTAAGCATCTAAATATAGTCCTTGTTTGAGAAGATAATGGGATGAGGTGCTATATGCAGGGTAAGTAGGAAAATCTAAAAACACCTAACTTTGTAATGTTATTGTTAAAACGATAAGCTAAATGAGATCAAACTCAGGATCCCATTCAATTTTCTCAACACCCAGAAGAGACAGGGGCTTTTATTATCCCGATTTTGCAGATGAGGAGACTGAGGCTTAAAGAAGTTAAGAAAATTACAGAAGCTCATGTAATAGTAAGCAGCAGAGCTAGAATTTGAAGGAAGGTCTTTCTTTCTAAAAAGCTATGCTTTTAATGATATACTGAGTCCTAATTCCCCAATGAGACCCATTATTTTAAATTTCTTAATGGTGTTTAAATTATAGAGAGCTCTAAAAATGATGAAAAATGATCCATTCAAATAGAGCTTGGGTAATTATCAAGGAATTCTCATTAAAAAAGAAAATTTACAGTAGTTTAGCAAAAGAGCTTTAAAAAACTCTATATGTGAACCATGTGAAATGAAGGGGAAATGATGTATATGGAAAGAAAAGCAGGGCATAGAGCTACTTCAAGTATTTCTTGATAAAGAACTACACCAGTGGTAACTAAATCATGGGCTTAACTGTTCAACACAGAGAAAATGACCAAAGCCAAAGCTCTGCACACTCATGAAAATGTGGCATTTATTCCATAGATAGCCCTTACCTTAGAAAATGCAGCACTTACCTCTCTCTGAAAAAAATTCCAAGCATGAGTAAGCCACCGGTATCTCGGTAAGCCATAATTTGTCATTCTGGCTTTCAAAGTGACCATGTCTGACCACTGAACGGGAACCTAGAGATTAAAAGAAACAAAATATCAACAACTATAACATTCAAACAGCTACATTCAGACACATATATGTTTACATATTAACAAACAAATCACTGATAGACTCATCCACATATACTTATTGGAATAGACTGCAATTGACAAATACTATCTTAAATTTATATTTGTTTGTGGTTTAAATTAACTCAGGGTTATTAAATACTTAGTGAATAATCTCTACATGTGCTAAGTGAGGAGGTACTTCATACTAAGCAGAATAATGTGAAATCACTTAATGCCAATATCAAGTGTAAGGAAATCACAAACAAATAAGCTATGTGTTCTATGGGCTTCCCTGCTGGCACAAACAGTAAAGAATCTGCCTGCAATGTGTTCTATAGATACACCTGAAGAGTTCCTAATAACAAATGATCCCTGCTGAAAAATGCCCTTTGATTTGAGTACACAATGCTATGAAATTGTTCTTTGAAGTGACTACAGATTATGATACTAAAATAAACAGAGAAGAATTAAGAAGAGAAAGAGTGCAGCTCAAGTCAAGCCTTATTCTAGAATAACCTTGTAAATACATTTTCAAGAATTGGATTTTAGAGGCAATTAACAGAGTTTAATCACAACAGAGCTTCAGGTACACAACACAACAGCTGGCAAGAAATCTAGTCTCAGCGTATCATGCTGTGATTTTCTTACAGCTGGAATTTGATTTATTAAAACATTGTTTTGAATTTTTACATCTGTCATGAGGGACATTAATCTATAGTTTTCTTTTAATCTCTTTGTCTAGTTTTGGCATCATGATAATCCTGGCTACATAGAAAGAGTTGGAAGGTATTCCCTCCTCTTCAACCTTTTTGGAAGGGTTTGTATAGATTTATCTATAGTGCCACAGGAGAAATGGGGTCACACAAATCCTAGTCTCTCCACACCTGTGGTATTAAAATAACTCTTAGGAGACTAGACAGATGTCCACATCTGATCTATGGAGCAATATGAACTGGGCTTAGTCAAGCAAATTTGACACTAATTCAAGATTCATATCTTTCTGAAATCTTATTTTTAACAATAGTAATATCAACAGTAGTTTAAAAATTCCTGGCCACAAAAAATCTTCATTTTGTTCCTTTGTTAAATTTAATTTTTATTACTTGGAAATGGACAATACAAAAGAAAACACCCCAACATCTAGGCACACAACTTTGTTCCCTAAATAAGAGCTGACTGGGTATACCTTGTGTTCATATGGTTTCAACAAAGTTCAGAGAACTAACCAAAGTTCAAGCTACTTCCTATAAATTCTTATTATCTCATATCCTTTGAACATAAAATAAATGGAAGTGAAATAAATTCTCTAGAAATGTATAATCTGAAGCAGTTAATATTATTGACAGATTTTATCTAGAGAAGGAATGATGAATGGGAGGTGAATATGTATAAAAAACAGAAATAATGGGGAAATAGGCTGTCTGATGCCAAATATCTTGATTTGGTTATTGTTGTTGTTCATCACTAAGTTGTGTCTGACTCTTTGCAACCCCATGGACTGCAGCACACCAGGCTTCCCTGTCCTTCATTACCTCCCAGAGTTTGCTCAAACTCATGTTCATTGCGTCGATGATGCCATCAACCATCTCATCCTCTATTGCCCCCCTTCTCCTCTCGCCCTCAATCTTTCCCAGCAACAGGACCTTTTTGGTTATTAGATCTGGTTATTAGAACAGTCTTATTTTTAATTTATTTTCCAAAATAAATATAAGTCATTTCCCTCTTGTGACCACAATCCATCTGAGACTAAATATAGCAAGAAACAGAGGAGGTCATTGAGGTTCTGGCACAAAATACAGTGATCTGGCCATGAAGGAAAACACACATGTATATTGGCTTCTTGCATGGAACAGCTACGAGCACAAAGCCCATTCTATGTAAAGGCTGGGTTCTGCAAAATTTGGCAGCTAATAAACCTTAATGGCACTTTTCATTCACACTGCTATTAGCGCAAAAGCAATAAAAAAAATTCTGACAAACTTTTTTCCTTAAAGGATTACTTTCCACATTTCTCTTTTAAACAGCCCTTATTTTATCCTGGTGACTTAATGGGGGGAGCGGAGATTTACACAAGCAAAACAGTGATGTATACTTCAGCTGGCACAGCAGTGTACACCCATGTAGCACCATTGTGATACTAAGAAAATATTTGCCCATCACCCCTTCGTAGAATAGAAGAAAGTACTTAAAACACATACATTCCAAAAAAAATACATACATTCCTTTCTGTCTCCTCAAGTTCCTTAGAATTACATTAGAGTCCAAAGATTTCCTTTAAAATACTTAAATTAATTCATTTCAAACTTGTTATAACTTAGGAAATTAATCAAATATTAATATGACATATACACTATACAAACCTTTTTTAAAATCCACTAGAAAGTAAACTCATTTTGAAAAACCTCTTAATTACCAAAAAAGAACACAAAAGTTGAGATGAGGCCATCAAGAATTATATAGTTCAGTTCAGTCACTCAGTCGTGTCCAACTCTTTGCAACCCCATGGCAGGCTTCCCTGTCAGTCAAACTCCAGTTTGCTCAAACTCATGGAGGTGCCATCCAACCATGTCATCCTCTGTCCCCCTTCTCTCCGTCAATCTTTGGCACAAAATACAAGTGATCTGCCATGAAGGTACACATGTATATTGAGCATGGAACAGCTACGAGCACAAAGCCCATTCTATGTAAAGGCTGGGTTCTGCAAAATTTGGCAGCTAATAAACCTTAATGGCACTTTTCATTCACACTGCTATTAGCGCAAAAGCAATAAAAAAAATTCTGACAAACTTTTTTCCTTAAAGGACTACTTTCCACATTTCTCTTTTAAACAGCCCTTATTTTATCCTGGTGACTTAATGGGGGGAGCGGAGATTTACACAAGCAAAACAGTGATGTATACTTCAGCTGGCACAGCAGTGTACACCCATGTAGCACCATTGTGATACTAAGAAAATATTTGCCCATCACCCCTTCGTAGAATAGAAGAAAGTACTTAAAATACATACATTCCAAAAAAAAATACATACATTCCTTTCTGTCTCCTCAAGTTCCTTAGAATTACATTAGAGTCCAAAGATTTCCTTTAAAATACTTAAATTAATTCATTTCAAACTTGTTATAACTTAGGAAATTAATCAAATATTAATATGACATATACACTATACAAACCTTTTTTAAAATCCACTAGAAAGTAAACTCATTTTGAAAAACCTCTTAATTACCAAAAAAGAACACAAAAGTTGAGATGAGGCCATCAAGAATTATATAGTTCAGTTCAGTCACTCAGTCGTGTCCAACTCTTTGCAACCCCATGGACAGGCTTCCCTGTCAGTCACCAACTCCTGGAGTTTGCTCAAACTCATGACCATCGAGTTGGTAATGCCATCCAACCATGTCATCCTCTGTCTTCCCCTTCTCTTCCTGCCTTCAATCTTTCCCAGCACCAATTTACTGTATAATTACTGTATAATTTATGAGAATTATACAATTTACTATCTATTCTTGAATGTTAAGGAGATCCATGTGTTTTTTGAAATCAGAAACAATTAATGACACCAAAACTGAGTCCCTGGGCCCAATTACTACTTCACTTTCTTAACATACCAAGTTTCTAGGGACAGTGTGAAAATATGATTCTCAAACCAGCAAGAGCCTTTCTATTTTAATGGGACATTTTGTTTTGAAGATAGTGCTTAACTTTATATTAAACTAGCTAGAACCTGCCCTGACTTTTCGATTTTTAACACAGAAGAAAATAACCATAAATTCCCTCTTCTTCCTGAGAGTTGTCACATATTGAAAGCATGAATGTTTTCAGAGGGGTTCAGGGGTGTGGCAGTGTCAAAGGGTAGTCTACATGTAAGCTGAAGTATGTAGGGTAGCCACTAGCCTATAATTATCACTTAGTATTGAAACAGAGTCACAGTATAGTAGCAGATTCAACATAGAATCTTTAAAAACTGTATCAGTACCAGAAATGTCTTCAATTTTCTTACACGGCTCCCAAAATGCCTCTCAGAAACAGGTGCAAAAGAATCTCCTCTTCTTAAGAGCTCTTGGGGGCTTCCCTGGTGATCTAGAGGTTAAGACTCCATGCTTCCACTGCAGTGGGCAAGGGTTTGATCCCTGGTCAAGGAACTAAGATCTCATATGCCATGCAGACAAATAAATACATAGTAAAAAATCAATCAAACAAACAAAAAACCTTCTTTATTGAAAAAAAGAAGAGTGTTGTTAAGTTTTGAAATGTTGAAGACTAATCTGGAGAACTTGCCACAAATACAAATACTCAGTCCCGGCATTTCCCTCTATTCCAATTTAGCAGGTCTGGCCTAGAGCCTTATACTGTGCCTTTTAATGAATCACTCTGATGGACTCCTGCTGTACACAACTCAAGACTACATGTTGGAAAAAACATCATCTTCCTCAAATAGAATTCTTCTATGAGGCTCAGAGTAGCCAGCCTTCACAGACATGCAAAGGTGCTCAACCTCACTGATAATCAATGCACCAATTTTTCCAATGGAGTGAGCAAAGAATAAAGAAGTAATAATGCCCAGGGGAGTGAAGGTGTGAGTGGTAAACCAAACATGGCTTGTAAAACCTTAAGGTTAACAAACTCTCATTCTCATTCATTCTAACACACACTTCTTAATTTGGCAGAAGACACTTCAGCTTGCTGTAAACAAGAGGGCATGTTTCCTAGACATCAGCCTACAGCTGAAGGCAGCATTTTATAAGGTTTTCAAGTATATTTTCAAGACTTCTCAAGTCCTGTTGCAAATGTGAACATTTCATATTATTCACTCAGAAGTTCATAAAATTATTCGAGAACATATATTATTTTTGGTTTATTAGATCCATGTTTAAGCAATCTGTGGAATTAAAGACATGTATTGGAGTAGAGGAAATGAAATATTACAAATTATACTTTGGAACTATGATGTAGACACAGGAGAAAAACACTACATTTTAGAAGTATTGGGAGTATGCATTGTGACAGAAAGCATAAACATTCAAATTAATAATCATGTGCCTAACAACTCCAGAGTATCGGATTTAAAAGGCTGAATGAATTCTGTTTCAGATTATGGTTATATTCCATTTTGAACTCACCATTATTTCTTGTTCATATGTCCAAACACCACAAGCCAGTTCTACACAGAAAATGACAAGTAAACTTCCAAAATACTGTAGGAGAACAGAAAATGAATGCTGTTAGGATAGAATCAAAGTAAAATACGGTCATCAGAGACAAGCTAAGTATTATTCAGTGTTGCTCACCCAAAGGACAAGAAAGCAGAGGCATGTATTCAAGAAGCTCCCTCCCTTGGGAGCAGATGGGGAAAATTTCAGCAAATTTTGAGGCATCGGCAGGCAACATTCAATACTTACCTAAGTGGGTCATTTGGATAGTGTTCCATTTATCAAATGCTTTTATAATTATCTCTCAACAGATAACACTACCTTATTTTACAAATGAAGAAATTAATGAGAAAAGTATACAATATGACTTGCTCGAGAATGTGCATAATAAATTTTAGAGACCTAGACCACTGCAGGGAACATGGGTTCAATCCCTGGTCTGGGAAGATTCCACATGCCGTGGAGCACCTAAGCCCGTGTGCCCCAACTACTGAGTTCAAGCTCCAAAGTCTGCGAGCCACAACTGCTGAGCCCACAAACCCTACAGCCAGCAAGCCACAACTACTGAGCCCATGTACTGCAACTAGAGAAGCTCATGCGCCTAGAGTTTGGGCTCTGCAAGCAGAGAAGCCAGGCCAGCCATGGAAAATTTGTCTTCTCTGGTGCCAAAAAGGTTGCGGACCATTGCTATACAAAAGATAAAGTAATATTTTCTTAAAGAGATTCCATTTTATAAGCCCTTTTATTTTCACCCTATGTAGTATTTCTGGTCAGTTTCAATCTACTCAGATCTCATTTCCAAGTGCTGGCTTACTTTGAAGATTTTAGCCTTAAAGTAATCAGAAGAAAATTTGTGAACACAGTACTCCAAGTCAGTTTTTCTCCAAATTCACCTTAATACTTAAGAAATGTCTAGACATGAACAATACCATATCTGCACTTTATATTACAAAAAAAAAAAACAACAAATGTCCAATAACTATATGCTAGGTAAATGTTCTTATCTTTGATAAGACCCTAGGAGAAAGTGAGACTCCAGAAAAAAGAAAAAAAATTACACTATGATATACTTTTGCTTTCTCAGATCTCCAGCCTAAGTTTTGTCCAAAACTGACTTCCAGTTAGGGTTAGGATGAGATAAAGTCATCCTCATATTGATCACTGCACAGAGAATCACTCAGTCACTTTTAGTTTAAGGGCTGGATCTAAGAGCAGCATTTATAAAACCTGGTGTTAATCCATAGTTTACACAGAACAAAACCAGCAAAGAATTCAGCAACAGCTCCCACTGAGCTTTGTTATGGTAGGAAGTGTACATACGTATCACATTTCACTACAAAACCGTCTGTTGTCCTCAACATCATTGAAACATTAGTGGATCTCTCCTAATGATGTCAGCATGTGTCTCTCAAGCCCTTACTCTCCCCTACACACATGGTGTGCTGAGATGACCTGTACCAATCACACTTGCTTCCTTGGTGGCTCAGACAGTAAAGAATCTGCCTGTGATGTGGGACATCTGGGTTCAATCCCTGGGTCGAGAGGATCCCCTGGAGAAGGGCATGGCAATCGACGCCATTATTTTTGCCTGGAAAATCCCCATGGACAGAGGAGTCTGGAGAACTATAGTCCATGGTGTCACAAAGAGCTGGACACGACTAAGCGATAAGCACACAATCGCATTTGCAGAGCAACTCTTCCCCTCGTCCTCCACAAATGCTGTCCTAGAAAAGCTCTGAATTTGGAGTCAGCCGATAGCAGTTCAAACTCAGCTCTGAAACACTCTGATCTCTGGAAAATCATTAAACTGCCCTGAGTTCAGTCTGCTCATCTGTCTGATGAAGATAGAAAGAAAGTCTTCTTCACTGTTATGATCTGACTTGACACATGGGAAAGTGGTTTGGAAAATTTAAAATTTTGAGTTTGTAAAGCATTATACAAATGCTATTCTGAAGTAGTTTTTGAAATACAATCCCATATGGACCTGTCCTTTCCTCCTGGATTTGCCGTTAATTCCCTGCAGTGTGCTGCAGCTTCTTCCTCATCATTGTTTTCCAGTATTTCACCTCTTGTTCTTTATCATTTTACGTTTCTCCTCCCCCTTGTGTAGCAGAGCTCCTGTACATCAGCTCTCAGCGGCTTCAGCTTTTAAACCAGTTGGCTGCCTCACCCACAAGTCACTGTGCTCACTAACCTGCCAGATCATCAGTTCTGGCTGGCAGGGATCTTGTTCATAAACATTATTTTATCCTCAGTGCCTAAGGAGCACCTGTCACACTGCAGGTATTTAATAAATGTCGGTGCGAATAATGATCAGCTTACTAACTGAAAAAAAAAAAATTTTTTTCAGATTTCCTTGAATTTCTCTGGCTAATTTAAGCTCTGAGTTTCTTGTCAACATTTGACTCCCCTTGACTTCTGCTTACACATTTCTATTCTAAATATTGCCTCTCTGTTTTACTACATGTCTTTCTGGAGGATTATCCTATGATAGTTCAGTACGCCTTTAAACAATTTACATAGTTAAAGAAAAGGAACCATATGCAAACTCTCCTCATCTTTCCTGAGCGTCTATCAACTGAATATTTTAAATAAATAAAGTCTGAGAAAGTGTATTTATACAGGGGACTTAGAATACAATTATTTGCATTAACAAACTATTTTATTTGCTTTAAAAATGATTTGATATGACTTTCTTAAAAGAGCTAAGTTCTACTGTAAGCTAAAATTGTGTTCTATGAATAAGTTTTATACCTAAACGTATGTTCATGAAAAAACTGCATCAAATAAAGCAAGCTGATAATAAGATACACCTTCAAAATTACGCAATTAATTAATGATTTTTTTTTCACTAAATCTCTCAAGCTGAGACTAACTACCTTTCAGTTAAAAAATGAGCATCCTCAACTGGGTTAGATAATAGAAGCTTAGGTAAAACACTGTAGGTGAAATTGCTTTATTGACTTTTTTCAACTATACAAATGTAAGAACATGAGCTTTGAGATAAAATAGACCTGGCTTCAGATTCTGGCTCGTTTACATACCAGTTGGATGACCTTGGGCAAACCACTAAGCCTCAATTTCCTCATCTGGAAAATAAGAATATTAAAATTACCTTGCAGTGCTGCACTGAGGATTTGGCCAGGTAAAGAACTGTCCCATAGGAATCATTACCTAAAGGGTAGCTGTTATTAACCATATCCTGGTATCTATTAGAAAATAAACTCCAGGAGTACAAGAAGTACCATTATGTTTTATATACTTAACACACTGCCTGGCACAGAACACATACTCCATGAATATTTCTTTAATAGATGTAACTATGATTGGAGGATGACAGCAAATAAAACTGCTCATTTCATCCTAAAGACAACCAGCCACTTCCACTAGCGAACAGCTAATCCCCCAAGTTATTTGGTGAAATCTTTAGCAAAAATCCCTGTCCACTGAGAATATAACTGGTATTTTACAAAACATCTTTATTAGGAAACTAAAGAAGGAAGGGTGTGGAGGGTGGGGAACTTGACTTCTTTTTTCAAAATACTGAAATCAATTCTTCTGTTATTTTAAACAAAGGTTGGCCACAGAAGGGCAAGAATGGCACAGTTTACCAGTCCCTTTGTCCCCTGGATGTATTTGAGGAGGAAGGTAAAGGCATGGAATCCTGCCTTCCTATTAACCCTTCATGACTTGTAAATAAACACATCCTCCAAGAGAAATAAAGGGGATTCATTTCCCTTGTTAAAGATTATTTCATCTTATTATATGTGTACAGACAAGAGAGCAAAATCTCAAGGAGGTCTTTTCTTAAACAAATATTTATTTATAAAAATAAGCTGGTTCCCTGACACTTCCCCTACTCCCCAGAATTTCCCCCTAAAGAAAGTAGGTTAAGTACATGCCTTTATCCCTTTTCCCTCTTGAAACTTCAGTACAACAACAGTAAAGGGATATTTTTAAAAGACCTAAACCCAGAGGTAAAGGAAGAGAAGACAATAGCAAGTATATTTTGGAAGGTACAAAGCAAACAGATGAATAGCAAGTTTCTCAGCAGTGGAGAAAGCTGGGAATAACCTGATTCATATACAGAGCCCCCCAGATGCTCAGGTACTGGCAGCCCTGGTATGAGCTTCCACTTGTGGAAGTGGATGAAAGTAGAGCTAAAAAGAGGATGATGTGTTGAAAAATTGTTTAGGAAGAAATTAGAGACCTCTGGTCCCCTTCTCTACTATGTAGCTGAGTGACTACCCACCCCTACCAGTACAGAAGTTAAGGGATGGGGTGTTATTCTGTGGAAACAGTAAAACAGAGTCTCAAAACTGGGGACACGCAGTATAGTCGAGGATAAAGGAGAATACTAGAAACAGAATAGTTCAAACTTAAATATTTTTCCCACAAAAGTTCAAAACCAAAATAGCATTGGACTTCTCAATAAAATACTGGAAGCTCGAGGCAGCAGAAGACTGTCTTCAAAATTCAGAGGGAAAAATTATTTCCAACCTATAATTCTATAGCCGTCAGAATTAACATGTAAGGGTAGCAACAGGGATGGACATGGAGATTATTGTACTAAGTGAAGTAAGTCAGACAGAGAAAGACATATATGTTATTATTCATATGCGGAATCTAATTTTTAAAAATGATACAAGTGAAGTTATTTACTAAACAAAAACAGACCTACAGATATCAAAAACAGAGTTATGTTTTACCAAAGGGAAAACATGGGGAGGAAGGATAAACCAGGAGCTTGAGATTAATACACACATACTACTATATACACGATAGATAACCAACAAGGACCTACTGCACAGGGAACTCTACTCAATATTCTGTGATAACCAATATGAGAAAAGATCTAAAGAAGAATGAGTATATGTGTATGTATAACTGAATCACACTTTGTTGTGCACCTGAAACTAACACAACATTGTAAATCAACTATACTCCAACAAAAAAAATTTTTTTTTTTTTTTTAAAGAACATGTAAGGGTATATAAAGCCACTTTTTAGGCAGGCAGTTTTTTAAAAAAATGTATTTCCTGTGTGTGTTTTTTCAGGAAACTACTGGAAGGTATGCTCCCTAAAACGAGAGACTAAACAGAGTAGGACAATGACTTGGATTCCAGGAAACAAGGGATCTAAAACAAACGCGAGGCAAAGGAAACCTCAGAATGGTGGTCAAGGGGCATCCCATGACGGCAATGGCTTCCACAGTCTAGACTGGGCCCAGGACACGCTGAGATGGTTATTTTAAAAATAATCATCGATAGAATACCCCAAATATTTTACCATACAAGGAGAAAACATGCACCAGAGGAAGTTTAGAGTTAATTTAGACAGAAATATTAATACATGAAAAACAAAGAGAGTTATTAATCCCCCCCCAAAATCCAAAGGATTATTCCAGAAAGAAAAGGTAAACCCAGTAATTTACCTTGCCCAACTGTGAATAATATTTACATAGTCATGATCATGCAAACACTGTTCTAACCAAAATGATACATCTGTGTGGAGGTGAGACAGGAAGTAAGCGTGGTGGGGGATGGGGTTTGCTGAGGGGCAGGAAAGGATACCAGTTTCTCCTATTCCATAGATGTCAGTGGATAGACCTTAAAACTAGAAGAATGAGAACAGTTTCATTAAAATGTGATGTAAAGACATGGATGAAAATTTCAAGGGAATCTGCTAAAACAAAAATTGAAAGTGGTTGCTTCTTTCTTTGGAGTGTAAAATGATAAAGGTGGAGGACTATTTTTCATAAGAAGCATTTTAGAATTAAATTTACATTTTGGGTATGAAGCATTCTGATAAAAGTAAAAAGAAAATTAAACAATAGCCCTGCCCCTGACAACTTGGCGATCAAGATTAAAAGTCTGGTAGCTGGAGGATTTCATATGTTTTGTACAGAAAAGGTTATTCAAAAAGGCTGAAAATTTTAAGTAGCTCAATTATACTTCATGGTTATTGGGAGAAAAGGGGATGAATGACAGAAACTTATGCTCAGGTGATGAAACACCTTTTACTAAATGTATCTTCACTAACTGAAAATAGGAATGCTATACAAAATACAAAAGGTGTATATTTAAATGTGATTTGGGCTTCCCAGGTGGTACCAGTGGTAAAGAACCCATCTGCCAATGCAGGAGACATAAGAGATGCAGGTTCCATCCCTGGGCCGGGAAGATCCCCTGAAGGAGGGCATGGCAACCCACTCTAGTATTCTTGCCTATGAAATTCCATGGACAGAGGGGCCTGGCAGGCTACCGTCCACAGTGTCACAGAGTCGGACACTACTGAAATGACTTAGCATGCATGCACACAAATGTGATTTACAACCTCCCAGACGTCTCTTTCACTAGACCCTATTTGGAAATTTGAATCTCTCCTGTGATACTGCTTATTAAAACCCCACATACAGTCTATTTAAATCAGTGTGAGAGGGATTATTTTCTAACTTGGAGAATTCACTTTAGTCACAACATTTTGAAGCTTAGAACTCTAAGTCAGGGGCAATTTTGTTCCATGAGAGAGGCTTGGATTTAGTTTATTTGCTCAAGAAACATCTATGTTTGTACATATAATCAAGTACTATAAATATATATAATTAAAAGTATATAAAAGAAAGTAAAAATCAAGTATTCTTATACATATATATGCATATATACAAATGTATGTGTGTTTATTATGCTGAGGATGTATGTCCATTATATGTTATTCTTCAATAAATATTGCAAAAATATGATTAGCTGTATCTTTGAAAGAGAGAATGGAACTAGATTCACTGAGAGACAACAGACAGAGTGCTAATAGCACAGTTACTGCAGCCAAGCACCCCGAATTCAGACACCAACTTGACCCCTTAATAGTTGGGCACATCACTTAACTTTTCTGTGTTTCTGTGTCCCCATATATAAAAAGGAGACAACAACAATGGCAACCTTATAGTATAGTTGAGAGAATTCAGTGAGCTGATAGATGTAAAGCACATACAATAGTGGTTGGCAAATAGTACATGTTATATCAGGCATGTTGATGGTGATGTTAACAATACCTTACAACCCATCACCTATAGATCCCAACTACTGAACAGACACCCATACAAGTACATGTTCACATCGGTATTTACAAGAGCTTTCTTGTCTTTGAACTAAAACACCTTATTCTCATCTTTGAACTTTTCCAGTAGGGAAAAAAAGACTACCAAGAATATCAAAATTTTAAGGACAGCAAAAACATTCCTTTTTCCCTCCACCTAATAATGACTAGTTAAAGGCACAAATGCTGCCTTAACTGCTATGTCAAGTTCCTGGACAAGTTACATCAAAAATTCCACCTCCTCTTTTCATGTTTTGAACTTGCATTAAGTCAGTCAGATCAGCTTTTTTTAAATTAACAGTAAAATTAATTTTTGTTCTTTTTCACATTTTGCAATTTTTATAATGAAATATAATGCCATATGGCCAATGAGTGCTTAACAGTTCATTCACTGAACTTTCACAAAAACACTAATAAATGAAATAAGCATTACTTATTTACTGTTATTAATTGATTTAATAAAATTTCTAAGAAAAGAACACAAAAGTAAGCTTTTATATAAAATATTTCAAATACTTTTTACTTTGAAGAAAACAGATTCATTTAAATTTTTTCATTTCTAACTTCGATCAATTTAATGAAAACAAGAAAGCAATCTGCCTTAACAAAGCCAATCAATTTATTGAGTGCTAATATTTATTGAGGATATTAAACTTTATAAGCAGTTGAGAAATATAGGAAAAGATACGCTGAATTACGAAGAGACTTTTTATAAGAAATATGTTCTATTAATATAAAACTTGGCCTCATCTTATCCAGTTTTATGGACAGAGGACTCTGAGATATATACTATCTAAAGGAATCAAAGAATCCTATATGCAATGTACCAAAACAGTGTGTGCATGTGTGTGTGTGCACTCAGTCATGTCCGACTATTTGCAACCCCATAGACTGTGGCCCACCAGGCTCTTGTGTCCACAGAATTTTCCAGTCAAGAATACTGGAGCCTACTCAATAAGAATACCATTTCCTACTCCAGAGGATCTTCCCCACCTAGGAAGTGAAACTGTGTCTCTTGCATCCCCAGCACTGGCAGGCAGATTCTTTACCACTAATGCCACCTTGGAAGCCCTACCATAAATAGGCAAAGTAGTTATTTTCCAAACTGTTTTTCTGGAAGAGAATTTTTACATTAAAGCAAAACTGTATGTCTTTCTTGTAAGTTTTTCTGTGCCAGCAAGCAGATATCAACTACATATCACAGAACCTCCTCAGTGAGGATATATTTCACTGAGCGAAAAGTAAAAATTATAAACATTGTAAAAGTTACTTTAATCTGCTAGTCTCTTAATTTATAAGTAAAGACTCAGGTTTTCTTCTTAAGTAACATTCAACACAATTTAAAACCACCAAAGTCAGATTTGCTTATCTTGGAAAATGAATACAACCTGAGACTCACCTCTCTGCAAATAAAAACTATTTCAAAATATAACATACTTGACCAGACATTTGAATATTTTAAAAACATGGTGCCTTTTGACTCCTACTTACATACTACGTAACCAACACTTTTAATAAACAAAAAGTTTGATGAAAGCCTGAATTCACTAAATGATAAATGATAAACTCCAGTCTCTACCCTGTCAAATGCTAAACTCTGCAAGCTTTCAGTGTTAAGTATCTCTGTGTCAGTTGTTTATTTTTCCTTTCCCAGTGATTGGAGGTTTAAAAATATTATATTACTTATAGTTAGTAAATAAGAGAATTCCACTGCCAAATATTTGTACAAGATAATGGAACGGCCGACATTCTGTTAAGAATCCACCCGGATGAAACTACTAACAGTCCAAGAGCACTTGTGCTTAGAACACATCCCTACACAAAGCCTTTGTTTTAGCCAAGTCTCAAAACGATGTCATAGCAGACATAGGCTTGGTACTTTCTGAAGGCCAATTATTCACCACGCTTCATGTGTCTTTACAAAAATTTCCAAGAAAAGGCAACATTAAATTTCCGTTCTTTGAAGAATCATAAATGAGTTCAGTTCAATCTAGTTAAGAAAAAGCTAGAACCATACACCAGATTTTGAAGAAATAAAGTCTTATTCTTGAGCCCATGCAGAAAAGCAAGCTAAAGCAAGAAAGTGATTGGTAAGCTGTGGTCCTTTGTTCATGTTTACATTTGAGTAAAAATATAGAAAACTTTTTGTAGTAATGTATCTTAATTTACCCTCCTTTCCATCTTATTGACACTGGTAATTGTTGAGCTAGTTTCTCTATCAGAGATGCTAGTGAAGTTCAGATTAGTAGGTGTTTGCTTCACACGCAGTTCAAACTATGAGAACAGTTCAAACACAGAGAAATGTGTTATGCCAGGATCAGAGGGACTCAGCCAAGGGCTATGGGTTTTCAGGGTCAGTGATGTATATCGTGACAGGTAAACCATTAAGGGTGAGACAATAAAGCAACTAACTGGTCATGCTAGACGGGTCACCACATATATAGTTTCTGTTGCTTTGTAAGCCAGGTCAGCTAACGTCTACAAGCTCGGCCCCATTGCAAAAGATTTACAGGGTGTTACTGATCTTAGAAGAGGCTGTCTCTATGTATTACTGGGCTATTCCTCAAAATGTGAGACAGGGGTCTCCACCACCAGAACCTGGGTAGGCAAGTACAGAGGAAGTATCCTAAGCAACACAGTCAAAGGACACTAGGCTCGATCCGACCCAAATCGCGCCTCTCAGTCAGACCCAAATGTGGCCAGATTCCTTGCAAACACCAGAGGGGCGGCAGTCATTACCACAGGCGTCTTTAGGACAACATCAGTTACAGCAGGCTAGGAAACTGGAAATTTTAAGAGACTTATTAGATAAAAAGAGAATTATACTTTACTATCTATAACAACTTTTGAATTGATCTATATTTGCAAAATTATATTCTAAATCACATTCTTTTGCTTTACCTTTATTTTCAGACAAGATATACATTTTAACTTATCTTTGTACATTTTTTTTTTTTGATAAATCTACTCGAGTAAAAATACTTTCTTCCTGAACCAAAAATATGTATTTTCTTTTTTAAAATAATAAAATGTAAGAACACAAGCCTGTCCACAGTCACGCTTAAAGTTCAGGGAAAGAAAGTCATATGTGAATAATGATATAATTACAAAATTGTCACCAAAGTGCCCAAACATCAGTAATAGAATCTAATGGGTGGAAGACACAATTTAATTGCACAAATTACAGATGAATTTTTTTAAATGCATGTTTGTTACAACAAATATTTTAGTTATAAGAATGTGGAAAAGTTGAGATCCTTGAAGACCTGCTTTTATAGACAGATTAATAACAATTTGAAAGGCCCATATCTATTATCATTAGATAAGTGCTTCTAACGTGCTTAAAAATTTTGTTCTCAAACAAGTTAAGCAGTTCTGTAACAATCCTCTGCTACTAGTCAACTGTTTATGGAACGTTTTTTCCCCTGAGCCTGGGAAACTGTGGCAGCATTCCAAAGAACTACTGTTCTGACCATTCCACAAGAGCCCTTGTCTGGCTGGTCTCCCTGAGGGCACCCTTGCCCCACACCCAGTTTCCTGGTGCCTACTTTAGCTTGATATGACTATAATTCTATTAAACCTGAACTCAAAACATCCAGAGTAATACAATTTTTATGTCTGATGTACATCTGTGAAAAATTTCTAAAACCTTAGCTAGACTGCCCCACCTGAAAACCTTTATTCCTTCATTAGTAAAGGCACATTGGTAGAAGAAAAGTACATCTTCCATTCTCTCTTCTATCATTAAAAAAAGTTTCTCTAAATGTGAAGTCTGCTTAGGCCAGAGTGGCAGGATTGGGTAGTGATCCTCTGCCAGGTAAATGAGATAAGAGCCCAGAAGAAAGTAAGAGGGGATATTGCTTCAGGGTTATGTGGCAAAAGTTAGAACAGATCACATCACTCTTCAGCTCCCAAAACTTCACACTGCAGAGTATATGCACAGGATATTCAAGACATCTCCAAAATCTGGCTTAAGTCACACAGCCAAGTCTTAGCCCTGCATGCCTGGCACACATCTCTCCAATGACCTACACATGCCCTTTGCCAAGCACTCCATGGGCTTCTGAATCTTATCACAATTACTCTCTCCAGTAGCCTTTCAGTTCCTCAAAGTCCCTTGCTTCCCCAGCAAAGGTCTTTCCATCAACCTTCGCCCACCTCTGCCCATGATTCACTGGAATTCTGCGTGCCCCCTAAGATCTCAGCTCAAACTCTTCCTCTTGTCGCTTTATTAAATACTTCCAGTAGAAGAGGCTATCTATCCTTCCTTATAGATGTGTTTTTTTTTAAAGTATTTTAACAACACAAAAAAGAGCTTTAAGAATTAAAGTATTTTAATTACAAAAGGAAAACTCCTCATGGTCTCCTTAAAAGTTATCAGTCTCTGTCTTCAACTCAGCTGTGTAACCTCTTCACAGAAACTTGAAAATTTATATTTTAAATGCTTGTTTCCTAGAAGAGTCACTGAACAGATTCATATTTTTACTTAATTAGAAGCAATTCTGACATTGGATATATAATCTAATAAAATTCCAATATTCTAAAAGATGTTTCTAAAATGTCTTCACAGCTGTGACCATATTGAGGAAATGCATAGCTTTCAAATTATAAAGTTTTACAGGGAAGCCTGGCGTGCTGCAGTCCATGGCCTTGCAAAGAGGCGGACACAACTTAGCGACTGAACAACAGCATGAAAAACTGAAATAATATGGTAATCTAAAGAAAATTCAGGGATAATCACTTATTTCTGAGTAATTCAAATATATTGCTTAAGAGGAATACTAAGTGATACAACTGCAGTGCTAATATACTCAAACTAAAATTAGCGTTTCTGTCATGTGAGCTGAGAAGAGTCATCTTAGTTTGAGCACATCATCGGAGCCTGTTATCACCCTGTATCTGAATAAAGGAGGAAATGGGCACTTCCCCGGTGATTCCCAGTGGTTAAGACTCCAAGCTACCACTGCAGGGGGCACGGGTTCCACACATGGTCAGGGAACTTCCCTGGTAGCTCAGCGGTAAAGAATTCGCCTGCCAATGCAGGAGACGCAGGTTCGATCCCTGGGTTGGGAAGATTCCCTAAAGAAGGAAATGGCAACCCACTCCAGTATTTTTGCCTTGGAAATCCCATCGACAGAAGAGCCTGACGGGCTACAATCCATGGGGTCACAAAAGAGTCGGATGAAACTAAGTGACTAAACCACCATCACCTACTGGAAACTAAGCCCCTGCTTAGTTGCATGGCCAAAAAGAAAAAAAAAAGAAAGAAAAGAAAAGAAAAATTCACATTCTTCAGATATTGCATACAAGTAAATAATAAACTTCATTTTTCCAGAAAGTCTTTCTAAAAGTTATTTTCCTCACTATAGTTTAAACAATTAATTCTTAATTCTCATATTTTATGTCATTTGCTTCACTATTGATTTAACTCTATTTCCTAAGTCTTCTAGACACTGATATGATTTCAAATGAATAGTTACTGCTTCACCTAGGCCAAAGGAAGTCAATAGCAAACGTGAAAGCAAAAACTCTACACAATTGCTGAATTAGCGTCAAGGTAGCATTTGCTGAAATCACCCTTTCAAGAGCCTGTGTTGCCAGAGAAATATCTGTCACTGAACTCCACACAGACTGGGGACATTCACCAAATCAATGGGTATAGATTTATATGGCTTACATTTAGCCAAAGCTATCACAAATGTATATATGAAGAAACAATATATAACAAAACTTAAAATGCTTACTATGACAGAGTATACCTAAATTATACCAAAGTCAGAAATACAAAACCTTGAGCCATTCATACTTCAAACCCTAAAGTAAGCAAAAAGTCCAAAGAACACTCCAGATCCTGTCACAAAGACCCACCACTAAGGGCCAGGAATATCACGACACCTTTCAAATACATTTGCTTATGTGCTTTCCTGGGGTATAATTAGAGGCAATCCGGCCAGCAAAGAGACCAAGATGTGCAAACTCAGCCTCTGGATGCAGAAATGTCTACATCATCTTTGGTTTCCTCTGACTGAAATTTTTGTGAGTTTAACAACTAAATTTTAAAACTACAACTTTAAAAGAATTCTAGTTAACATGTCAAATTAAAATGCCTATATTGAATGGGCTATGTTTCTATTAGATGAGAAACACATAAATACTGAATAATATCCTGTTTCCTGATGTCAAGTAATACAAACATTACTATCATGTGCAAAAATACTATCTCAGCAAGGTATGCTGAATTCAGCTGTCTTCCATCCAGTCCCCAAAGTCTTGGTCCAGACCCCACCATGCTTCCAAGGACTAGGGCTATGTGCTCAGTCGATCAGTCACATCCAACTCTTTTGTGACCCCATGGACTGCAGCCTGCCAGGCTCCTCTGTCCATGGGATTTCCCAGGCAAGAACATTGGAGTGGGTTGCCATTTCCTTCTCCAGGGGATCTTCCTGACCCAGGGATGGAACCCGGGTCTCCTACTTGTGTATAACCACTAACCAGCCTTCCCAAAGCCTCCACTCCTAAATGTTATCATTTCATCAAATGCTAGACACACTCATTAACCATAGTCCAAGGGAAAACATCAGACTCTCCTACAAAGATCTTCATGGTCTGCAGACTACTTCAGTCGCTTTTCACTGACACCACAGCCACAAAAATTTCTAAGTTTTGCCTAAATTTGTCATGTTCTTTTATGGTTCTATTTTTTTTAAAATAATAAATGCTTGTTTAATGTGGTTTGTTTTCTTCTTTTTTTAATTAATTAATTTATTTAATTGGAGGCTAATTACTTTACAATACTGTAGTGGTTTTTGCCATACACTGGCATGAATCAGCTGACCCTGAGGGATGGGATGGGGAGCGATGTGGGAGGAGGTTCAGGATGGGGAACACATGTACACGGTTCTGTATCTTTGCACACATTCTGAATGTAACTTCTCTCCTCCACCAGAAAACTCTTATACACTTTCAACATCCAGCTCAAACAAAGACTCTCCTGCAAAATCTACTGGAAACCTCCAGCTGCTCCTTATTCAGGGTTTCCACACTAATTTATTTATAACTTTAATACTCTATTTTGTTTTTTTATTTTCTTTGCAGTCTCCCATTTCAGCTCTGTATCTCATGTTTATCACAGACTGGGTACTCAACATATGTTTACAGAGGGGAAAAGGAAAGAGAGGGGCAGAAAAAAGGCGAGAAAGGAAAAGAGAAGCGGTCTGATTCTTGGACAGGATAAGGGAGAACTAAGGTTGGGTTTTTAGAATTCCTTTTGTAATAAGGACATCAAAAGACTATATACCTTTAAAAGTTGAATGACTACTGAATACATTGGAATTATAGATGAAGCATATTTAAGTCTTATAGAAATTTTGCCAGCAATTAATTAAATGTATTCTAGTCATTGAGTGGTGGAGTGAAACATGTACAGACTTTCAATGTAATTTGTATCTAAATGCTGATGAAAGCAACTAGCAGCTGTGTATCTGTGGGCATCTTACTTTCCCTCATTTATAAAATACATCTAACCATATAAAGTTGCTATAAGTATTTTCTGAGAAAACAGAGTGAACTCTGGGCAGATGCTGAACATGTAATCAATGATATGATGGACCTTGACTTAGAAACAAAGGTGCTAGACTATCAACCAAAACTATTAGCAGATAATAAAGATACTTAATTTAATAGCTTAATTTTAACTTAATAGGTTATCAGTAGCTGTATCACTATTAACTGTGTAACTACTTGAAAGAAGAACTTTGAGTCTGTAGGAAATTAACTCCAATTTAAAGATATTCCAGTTTTGCATTATGATTTTAAACAACAGAACACTGAGGATGGTTTATTTCTCCATGGCCATTAAAAATGTACTTGATTTCCATCAGGAGAATCATTTCAAATCTGGTTCAACCACTGGATATTTTAAGAAAGTTTAAAAGTGCTTCCACATAATCACTAGCTATGTGAAAATTCTCTGGGATAATAAGGGTGAAAAAAATAAATAAAACCTTTCCATTTATATATAAGGTACTGATCTTACACATGTAAGGTGCACGCAACTTAATTTCTGACAAGGGCCTGACAAGTTGTGATTTGCTGGCAGTTGAGTGTATATTAACATCACACTCTGACAAATGACGATCTCCTGATGGTGACATTCAGCTGTTGTCGATATTGTAAACACGTCTGTTCAACCTGTTTACATTTCCCCTGAGCTGGCACCGCTTTCCTAATGCCTATGTTAATAGCAAGGTAGAACTGCAATAACAAATGAATTTCATTTAGTCTACAGCTAAAAGCCTTGGGAAGTACCCATCTAAAGCTTAAAACCAATTTCCATTTAGCTTTGATTTCTCTTTTAAAGAGAAAGGAAGTTCTGCTACTGAAATTACTTTGAAAGTCATGGCACATTCAAGTTTATCTTCTTAGTCATTTTGGCTTGTCTTCCCAATATAATTAGGATTTAATTACTCATAATCTCTTCCTACAAATACATCAAAGTTTCTGATCTGTGACAGTTTCACATTTATAAGAACAAATCTGGTTACAGTAGGGTTGCTAACTTCAGGAAATAAAAATACAAGATGCTCATTTAAATTTGAGTTTCAGATAAGAAAATAATGTTTTAGTAGATGTATATCTTAAATGTTGCATGGGAAATACTTATATGAAAATATTATTTGTTGTCTAGTTGAAATCCAAATTTAATTAATGTTCAGGAAACTTAAATTAGGGTGTTTTAACAATTTGCATCTATAATTCAGTAGAAGCGTCAAATTCTTGATTATGATTCTCCATAAATGTTTTCCTACAGATGGCCTCTTAGCCTGCAGTTGTTTCTTTGGGGGTTGGGGGTAGGAATGGGGTAGGAGAGAAGGAGAGTTGTAAAGCTAGGTTTTGAGCCTCCCTCACTTTTTCTTGACCAGTCAGATGAATAATGGCATTCTGACTTTGACTTATGCTTAAGCAGCACCATCACCCAGTTGTCAGCTCTTTTTTTAGTAATCATTCAAGAGATATGGCAGCTCTCAGAGATACGAGTTGTCTTTAAAAAAAGAAAAATGTTTCCTCCTCTAAGCTGGTTTATAGGTCTTAAAAGTGAAGCATGATTTTGAATACAAGGAAGTGCACAAGGTGGATTGAATGCATTGGGCTTTCTTAAAATTTACAATTACAATTAAGGAACCTTCCAAATTTTTTTTTTTAATTAGTATAAAAAGCTACAGGACACCAAGGAAGAAACCATGAGAGTTGCCTTGCAAATATTTGCCAAAGACCTAATAACCCATCATAACCTGCATGAGGGCTGCCCCACTTTAACAAGCCACTGTTGTCTGAACCTAACAGCCAAATTCCTGCCTGAAAACCTCACCCATCATTGTCTTCCAGACACCATCCTTCATCTGATGTGCTGACCACTTCTACTCACACCGTTCTAATTTTCTGGTTACTATTTGAGTTCATAAAAAAATTACTAAAGCAATAGGCAAGATGAATGGTTCATATTATCAAGCTGTTTGTAGTCTGATAATTTGGGCTGGTTATGAAAAAGGGAATTTATAATAAAAGAAAAGCATTGAACTTCAAAAGTTGAAATATGTCTGTTGGAGACACTGGTAAAAACCCATAGAGAATGGACTTGGCAGTCAGATACATGGAGGTCTGAATCAAAGCTTTACCTGCTAGTGCTGAGTGACCTTGGACATATTAATAAACTTCTCTGAACTTCATTTGTAATTGTCTATCTTAGATGATTGCTGAGTTTACAATGAAAGATTATAGAAAAAAATTTTATACAATGTAAGATACATAATCCATATTAAACTAAGATACTGAAGCATTTAGGAAAAGGCAGCAATTAAAGAGTAAAATCCCTGGAGAAGGAAATGGCAACCCACTCCAGTATTTCTGCCTGGAGAATCCCATGGACAGAGAAGCCTGGCAGGCTACAGTTCAAGGGTTCGAAAAGAATCTGACACAACTGAGGGACTAACACACACACAGAGAGTGAAACAGTGTAGTGAAGGTGTTACAAACATGTTGTTAGAACTAGACCATGATGGTCTGAATACCATATACTCCATTTATTAGCTATGCAAACTAGGCAAATTATTAAACCAAGCAGTGCCTCATTCCCTCACCTACAATATGGAAATAATAATAGTATCTATCTCAGGCTCAGACGGTAAAGAATCCATCTGCAGTGCAGGAGACCTGGGTTTGATCCCTGGGTTGGGAAGACCCGCTGGAGGAGGGCATGGCAACCCACTCCAGTATTCTTACCTGGAGAATCCCCATGGACAGAGGAGCCTGGTGGGCTACAGTCCATGGGATCGAAAAGAGTCAGACATGACTGAGTGACTAAGCACAGTACATCTCATTAGAATCGTGGAGAGGACAAAACTGTTTAATTAATATGAAACTCTTTATAGGCTTACAGCCTGTAAGCCTTACATTTTGTCAGTGCCTGAGAAAGGTTAACTACTTTTGATTATCATCATCACCTTCATCATTATTACAATTTCAGGAGGCACTATTTCAGACAAACTGTAACAGGCTGTTAGTACTGAAACAGAAGTATTAGAAGAAATCCCTAGCTAAGAGAACAACAAGAATAAAGGCAGGAAAGAACACAGCCAGAAAAGTTCGTTCACGGGTCAGAAAATCCAGTTTGACCAGAAAATAATGAAGTAAGAAAGCTAGAAGTGACAGATGAAAGTTTGATTGCAGAAGAGCTTGATGCAAGATTAAGGTGTCTCTAAACACTTCATTACCCCACCAAGAGTCTTTCAAGGTTTTGGAAAACAGGAGTAATGTGATCACTGTAGCATTATATTAACCTGGCAGCACTGGCTTGGGGTATGTTAGAGACAACAGAGGCAGGAAGTGTAGTTAGGGGGCTATGCAGTATTTCAGTACGAAGTCAGAAGAACCTGATCCTGGGCATTCCAAACGAGAACAGAATAGAAGGCACAGGACCTGAAAGTTGTAGAACTAGAACCTCATGGGACTTGGCAACTGTTTAGAGAAACAGGCTGTGGAAAGAAAGCCAAAGGGGGGAAAAAAAACAACTGAGAAGCAGATTAGTTACGAGTGACAGGTAACTGGGACCTAAGACTGCAGATCATTCTTCAAGCAAAGGATAGGTTGTGCTGGGTCTAGACAGGAAACTTGCTACGAGGAGAGAGGCAGCCTGGTGTGAATGGGGGAAAAACTGCCACAGATAGGCAAGGGGAAGAAATGACCAACAGCGGACGGCAGCTATGGACATGGGGAACAGCGATGCACCAAAGGCTGCTTTATGGAAAAGGGTACATCCAGTTTTGAACTGTGGTGTTGGAGAAGAGTCCCGTGGGCAGCAAGGAGATCAAACCTGTCAATTCTAAAGGAAATCAACCCTAAATATTCATTGGAAAAACTGATGCTGAAGCTGAAGCTCCAATACTTTGGCCACCTGTGAGAAGAGCCGACTCATTGGAAAAGATCCTGATACTGGGAAAGACTGAGGGCAGGAGGAGATGGGGGCGACAGAGGATGAGATGGTTGGGTAGCATCATCGACTCAATGGACATGATAGAGTCATGTCAATGGACACTATCTTCTTCTCCAGAAGATAGTGAAGGACATGGAAGCCTGGCGTGTTGCAGTCCATGGGGCTGCAAAGAGTCAGACACGACTGAGCGACTGAACAACAGCCAGGCAAAAGCGGCAGGGATGGGCTACAGCATCACCAAACCACTCCAGTCATCCTCCTGAAGGATGAGCTGACCCCTTGGGATTGAGTTTGGAGCTCTTCTCTAGCCTCAGTACTCATAGTAAATCTTACTAGAGGTCTCTTCAGACAGCAGTGAAACTGTCTATCCACTGTGTATAACCTGGTCTGATGGCAAAGGTTAGTAGTGCCTATATCATCCAAGTGTTTGAAGAATGAATGAATGAACAAATTACTGGCCCTTAGAACCTCAGCCCTCCACGCCACCTTTGCATCATAAGGTTCTTTCTGCATCACAAACTAGCTCCTATGCACAAGTCTCTATGATTCATCCTGCCTCAAGGAGAGCCCAAACTACCTTATTTGACAAATTGTTTTACTTGCATTCAAATAACCTAAAGGAATGCATAAATGGTTTTCAAAATATGTTCCTAAAAGTCTTTGAGATTCTATGAAATACGTTATCCTACCCCTCCCCATCCCACAGTCCAGGAATCATCCAAATCATACAAGTTGGGAGAAGGAAGAATCATATTAATAGTAGCCAGACCTAAACTGACTGTATACATGGGACATCATTGTAAGATTGTGGTTTTAGAGAAGGATTCTAAGATTTTAAGTTTCAATACCTTATCCATCCTTTAAACTATGTTTTATATAATGTAAATCCTTTAGTTTAGGTTTAAATTATTATCCAAATTTCTTAAATTGCAACATAAGATTCCAAACCCTTCCACCTCCTTTCCCCTGAAAGAAGAAAAATGACATATTACAAATAAAATATAATCAAGATCATTGTATACCAAAGTGGACAGAAGTGAGGAAATGGGCATGTCCCCCTTCTCTGAGGGTGGTTTATTTTCTGCAGCATTTTCTGTTTTCCAGTCACGAGACCCGAAGAGTCATCATCCATGAAGCCAAGTAATACATTAACACAGGTTGTTCCTGTGAAATGCAAAGCTTTAGTTTAGCTTCACGCTAAGATTCTGTTTTAATGGGCTTGGGATGGAAGCCAGGCGAGCCCTGGTGTGCAGGAGATGGCTCGGGAATGAGAATTTGTGCTCATCTCTCCCCAGCTCTGCATTCAGCGACACTGTGTTGGTAACCTGCAACTGACCATGCTGGGAGTATTTACACCACAGAAATCTTCAAACGCTACAAATCAGGGCTTTTTTCTGTTTAGGTATCCAGCATTTCAGCACACCATTAAAAAAATGTTTTTTTAAGTTCCCTATAATAAATGAGTGCACAGATACCATTGAGAACTATAGCAAAGAAAGGGATATACTCAATAAATTGCTTTTTTAGGAGTCTGAAATGTCTGCAATTACATGTTAGCAGTCTCAACTATCTGGTGCCACTAACGTATTTTATACACTGAATGAGCTTCAAAAATCTATTTGTAAACCGTATTTTTAATTGGCTCAAATGTTTAATATTAAAGGAGGGTTTGCTCATTTCTAAGCTAAAAATCTAATCAATAGATTTTGGAATCATAGAAATGAAGTACTAAAGGGAATTTAAGAAGTAGTTTAGTCCAATTCTTCCCAAATTAAAAAAAAAAAAAACTGATATTATGGAAACTGAGGCTCACTTCTTTTCATTAACCTATGTAAAGGTGCTTGGTGCTTAGTCACTCAGTCATGTCCGACTCTTTGTGACACCATGGACTGGGGTCAATGGAGCCAGCGGGCCCCAGTCCATGGGGTCTCTCCAGGCAAGAAAACTGGAGTGGGTTGCCATATATAAAGGTAGCACTAGGATTATGATACCTTTCTTTCTGTTACCTCACCACCTGAATTCCATATGGGTTTAAGTGGTGGGTTTGTTTACAACAAGAAAGGAGAGAAAGAAACAGAATTCCATGATGACATCTCAGTTCAAGTCCCAAGAGGCTTATTGGAGTGGTAATAAGGTCCCTGACACTAGAAAAAAACTCATACTTTCAAATGAAAATGTCAACATGTGGCCTGAGTGAAATAATTAAATAGTGTACATATTTCTACACCTCACCTTCTGAGAACAGCAAACACTTGTACTGACATCATTTCTCATGGAAAGAACACTTCCCTTCTCACAGGATGTTGAACAATGACCACAGATTAGGGAACTGTTATCACAGTTCCCTACGCATATAATCCCCTGCACTGATGAACCAATAATACAACAGTGGTTGGTCTCTTTAACCACAATAAAGATGAGATGTAAACACCATACCCAGGCAAGAAGTAACAGATTTCTTTTCACTGTTCCACAGTATCCTAACATCCCCACGATGATTAGGAAACAGCAAACAGCGATCATGACCGGATGAACCACAGGAAAGTAAGTCAAAATGACAGCCTCCTCTACCCTGAAAGAAGAACAGAAAAGATTGTCAAATAGCAATATACCACCTTGATTTCTGCATACATAGCAGATATTTTTCTATGATACTTTCATTAAGTCTTTATATTATAAATAGAATAAAAAGGCACCCAAGACATAGCACAAGACACAACTGACGTGCACTCTGCCATCACCAACTTGCTTGTTTTATTTTTTATCTTGTTTGATTAAGTTTTTTATACAAGTGGTACCAAAAAAAAAAACAAAAAACTTCTTATCTCAGCTCATTTAAAATGTATTATAAGATAGGGATTCCCAGTTTTAAAAGTCCATCTAATATTAGCACCGAAGCCTTAACTTTCATGAGGAAACCACATGAAACTTTTCACTATTTCCCAGCTGAGAAGACTCTCTACTCTTCTCTGATCTGGGACTCTGCAGGCAGTGTGCACTTTTCCAAAGATGTGAAACACTGCTATGGAAACGGAAATTGGTCTGTATTATAAGGAGGGGAGGGAGACGCCTTCTCTGCTCAAAAACCATGAAAAATGATTAACTAGAGCCTTAACAGAAAGAATAATAACTAAGATAACAAAAAAACAACCATGACTAAGTGCTTACTAAGCTCCATCATGTTAAGGACTTTACAGAAATCCTTATGAAAATTCAAAGAGGTATATAATTCCCATTCAGAGATGAAGAAAATGAGGCTCAGAGACATTAAGTAGTTTGCCATTTGTGATGTTAGTGGATCAATCCTTGAAATTGGGTAAGAAAATGACATGTGGGGTTTGGTTTTCATTAGCTCAGGAATATGAAGGCAAGAAAAAGTTGGCAATTATTTTCTTAAGGAAAAGTAGTTGTGCTGTCCATTGTAACAAATATGGCATGGTTCAAACATTTCCAGGACAGGTAAGTGGTATTACTATAACCAGAGATGTCCTCTACAAATAGCAGTATACCTTAATGAAAATTCTAGAAAATGCAAGTGTTACCATGGGCAGGAAAACCTTTCCAAATGATCAGGGGTGAGCACTACCATCTAAACAGCTGAGGGCAAAGTTACTTAGAAACTAGTGTCTGAGGAAACCCTGATGAAATAATTCAATCATTAATTATAAAACCTACCTTGTTTCTGCAGTTAAAGTCAGAACATTATTTAGGTAGTCCCTCATCCAAGCAGACACAGCCAACACGCTGATGGACATTAACTGTGGGTAAAAAATTACAAATTGGTGACCAAGCATTTATTCATCATGCTCTGCAGGACTCATAACAAAATATTGAGGATTTTCTTTACATAATTATTATGATTTTTCCTAATGACCATTTACCACCTGTTGAAATTTACTTTTACTATAAATATATGCCATTCTCTTTTGTAATCACATCATAGCCACTAAATAGAATGTCACTAAATAGGACACAGAGAGCTGAACTATTAGAAAGTCAAGGACAGGAATTGCACAGAACAACTAAATTATCAAATGTACAAGATGAGCCTAAAACACGTCATATGTAAAAGCAAGGAAGCAATAAAATACTACTGATGTCCAAAAAGTCACAAGCACTAACTTCAAAGGACTTCCGCTGGCTAAAGTTAAACAATTTGGCCATCAAAATAATACATAATAATAACTGCAATGGTAAAAACATCCAATATACTAAAAATCTATGAATTCACAGAAATATTTAAACAAAACTGACTAACCAGCTTTGGAAGATATTAGATATTCAACTCATCATTCAGAAAACTGATAAGAATCCAATGTTTATTCAATTTTTCCCAGACGAACTAGAGAAAGAACCAAAGACTTAATGAAAGTTTTTATAGAAGAATATCAGCTAATATGTACAGAAAGCAAGATAGAATATCACTATTTGACAATCTTCTCTGAAATAATGGCTCTCTTGGCAAAGGTCCTCAATGACTGCCAAAATTATCAGGTCAGTGACTCTCAGTCCTGTCTGTACATCAGAATCACCCAGGACACTTAAAAAATTTGCTGAGCCCAAGTCCCCCCTGAATCAATTCTTGGAAGTGGAGCCTGTACATCAGAAGTGTGTAAAGGCTGCATAGATGTTCTAACAGGTAGTACAGGGCTGAGAACTACTGCATTAACTGAAAGGGGACTGATGGGGACTTTAAAATAAATATTGAATTCATTCATTGGTTGCGCCAGGTCTTGGTTGTGGCACACAGGATCTTTAGCTGTGGCTTGTGGGATCTAGTTCCCTGACCACAGATGGAACTCCAACCCTCTGTGTCAGTCTTAGCCACTGGACCACCAGCCTTGGTGGGGACTTTCAGAATGGAGACATAAAGTACCAGATGCTTTGATCAATCTTAACATCACAAAAAGAGAAAACCGAGATAGTATCTCCCAATGTGACGCCATCAGAAGTACTCAAAGATACTTTTGAGGTATTTTTACCAAAAAGTCAAATGTGAATCTAATCAAGCCTCAAGCTCTAACTATCAGTTTACAGGAAACACAGGGAACAGATTTAAACTTGTTAATCGCCACCAGGGGCATGCAATCGACAAAATAAAAAATGTAAGAAATTTTACAGAACAAATGATCTAGTTTCTTTAATTGAAAAAGTTGGGTCCTTTGTAGAGATGTAGACAGACCTTGAGTCTGTCATACAGAGTGAAATAAGTCAGAAAGAGAAAAATAAATATCATATATTAATGCATATATATAAAAAACAGTACAGTTGAACCTAGTTCCAGGGCAGGAATAGAGACACAGAAGTAGAGAATGGACATGTGGACACAAGGGAAGGGGGGGGCAGGATGAATTGGGAGATCAGGTTTGACACAAGTACACCACCATGTGTAAAACAGATAGCTAATGGGAAGCTGCTATATAGCATCCGGAGCTCAGCTCGGGTCTCTGAGATGACCTAGAGGGGTGGGACGGTGGGGTGTGGAACGGAGGCTCAGGAAGGAGGGGATACATGTATACTTACAGCTGATTCACTTTCTTGTACAGCAGAAACTAATACAATATTGTAAAGCAATTATACTCAAAAAAAAAGAAAAAGAAAAAAGCCAGCAAGTGGAATAAAAAGATGGAAGGTGAAACTATTTTAACTTAAAAGAGATTGTCCAAGGCCATGTTGACCTGGTTTGGATCCTGATTTAAATGAACCAACCACCAAGAACCATTTATGAGATGATGGGGGATATTTTAACATGACTGGGTATTTGAAAATATTAGGAAATTATTATTTATTATTGTAGATATGACAATGGTATTACTTTTTTTTAAAGAATCTTTACCTTTTAGAGATATGCGCTGAATGGTTTAATAAGTAATCATGATGCATGGGAGTTAAGTGGGAAGTAGAGGTTCTGTGGGTAACTGGGGATTAATCATACTGTGCTCTCTACTTCTGTGTGTTTTAAATTGTCCATAATTAAAAAAACAAAATTAAACAGCTACTATCTAGAATTTGTTCAAAATGAGTCATCCTGGGAGGTTTTTCTAAAAGCTGAAGGTTAAGCCTAAGTTCTAAAGGTCTTTCAGAAATTTTTCACAAATGTGCCTTATCTTAAGTGCAATACAGTGAATTTCAGCTTAATTTGATTTTTAATAGTTTTTGGCATCTTAATGAACATTAATTACCATTAGGTTAGAAGTTTTCTTTAAATGCTGAAATAATGAAAATACAAGACAGGAATGAGTCTTTACTGACTCAAAGAGTGGCTATAAAACATGCTCCCAGGTAAGCACAACACCTGTGACCTCTTGTACAGTGAAACACGGTCAGTGAAACATGGTCACCTGCCTGGAAAATCAACTAGTAACCTTATGGAGCCTTCATCTAGCTGAAAATACAGTAGATCCCCCCTTATCCAAAGAGGATATCTTCTAAGAAGCCCAGTGGATGCCTGAAACCACAGAGTGTCTCAAATCCTGTATGTACTAATGGGCGAGCAGCATCTATACCACGGCTACAGTGGACAAAGGGATGAGCCACATCCTAGGCCTGACAGTGGGCGGCTTCATCCTGCTCCTCAGAACCACATAAAACTTGTGAATTGTTGATTTCTGGAATTTTCCAGCTAATATTTTAGGACCATGGTTGACGGTGTCTGACTGAACTGACAGAAAATGAAACCGAGGGAAAGGGGAACTACTTCGTTTACTCAGCACCAACCATCTGCCTTGTATTCTCTGTATTAGAGTCCCAGACCCCAAAAATGCCTGAAAGCAGCAAGATCTCAGCCTCTGTGGAGCTTCTAGATAATAACAGTGTAAAATGTGACATGGAAACCTGTTCAAGGCCTTGCAGATTCTGAATGGTAGAGCTGGATTAAAATCCAGGCCTTCATCTCTGAAGCTTCAGTCTTAGTCACTAACTACCTTCCAAGCTTAGAAAGAAGCATTATGTTCCACAAATAGGAGAGGAGCTTAAGTAGTGTGGAGGGCTTCTTTTTCAAAGGGGGTGGGGAGCAGGGAGTAGCCCAAGGACCATCTGTCTGTCTGTCTGTCGTGGTCAGGCTCAGTCTGAGCATCCGAACAACATTCTTTGCTGAATGAAGGCTCAGGGCTCAATGGCCTAAAACAGGTTAAGAACCCCTAGACCACAGCTCAGAGGAGAATTAGGCCAGTTATTACCATCCTCAAAAATACTTTCTATGGGTTTCCCAGGTAGCTCAGTGGTAAAGAATCCACGTGCCAATGCAGGAGACACAAGAGACCCAAGTTCAAGCCCTGCATTGGGAAGATCCCCTGGAGTAGGAAATGGCAACCCACTCAAGTATGCTTGTCTGGAGGAGCCTGGCAGGCTACAGTCCAGGCTGTCAAAATGAGTGGGACATGACTGAGTGAGTCAGCACACACAGGCACACTTGTGAGCACACACACGTTACCATCCTCATTCCTGTTGGGAGTGAAGAACAGATTGTAAACCTAATAAAAGTTCCCCAGGGTCTCTGTCACAGTGTATTAACCATGCTTCTAGCTTCCGTAAACTTGATGCTTTAACATGTGTTCTACATGCTCATGCTGGACACATCTTGGTCTGAACAAACCGATAATATGCGAGTCACTTCGCCTTGGCCACCTTCTACCTGCCCTTAGGAGGAGTCCTTCTCCAAGGGAGATAGTTCTCATTTTTAAATACAAACCAACCAATCCAGAGCCCACACTCCCAACCACTCTTTCATCGAGCTTTTTCATCCCAGGCCACTCTACACCTGCCCAAATCACCGCAAGGTCCATGTGCCAGACAACTAGGGAGAGAGGCTGCTGAAGGTATTCAAATTAGCCAATCCAAAACCTACTTACCCTGCCTTGCCAGTTCCTTCCTGAAGAAGCCCCAGTAAAAGCATCTGCCCAGTGCCCTTCTCTCCCTGCCTCGTGATGGACCCCATGCTTCCTCTCTTGGCCCACCATGATAAGAACTGTACTCTGTCACTTGGGATCTTCAAGTATAACACACGATGTTTTCAATGACAGTTATCTTCTGATCTGTTGACCTTGAAGTGAAGTGAAGTGAAAGTCTCTCAGTCATTTCTGACTCTTTGCAACCTCATGGACTGTAGCCTGCCAGGCTCCACTGTCCCTGAAATTCTCCAGGCCAGAATACTGGAGTGGGTGAAGTGAAGTGAAGTGAAGTCGCTTAGTCATGTCTGACTCTTTGTGACCCTGTGAACTGTAGCCTACTAGGCTCCTCCATCCACGGGATTTTCCAGGCAAGAGTACTGGAGTGGGTTGCCATTTCCTTCTCCAGTGGATCTTCCCAACCCAGGAATAGAACCAGGGTCTCCAGCATTGTAGGTGGATTCTTTACCAGCTGAGCTACCAGAGAAGCCATTTTCAATGTCAGTTATCTTCTGATCTGTTGGCCTTACCAGTCCTCAATAATCACAGAACCTATTACAACACACAGAGCTAGCAGGGGACCATAGACCATTTGATTAAATCTGAGGCTAAATGGTCTTCCTCTACTTGGCTATATGTGGGTGTTCAAATAACTTGTGTTTAAGGAGGTCAGGAAATTCTACCATTGTGCTATTTTATTT